>NW_017176693.1:1299839-1306374 GCF_001652005.2 Ceratina calcarata | reverse complement strand
TATATATATATAATATGTATAGCGCCCCTTCGTCCGCAACTTTTTTTTTCTTCGTTAATAGTGATCCTTTTCTCCCGATCGCGTATAGATATATCGGTATACAGAGCTATATAGTATAAAATTCTAACAGAATCGAGTTACGTAAAAATTGTTCCAACCGTTTCGGAGAGATATGCATTTCGATCTGCATCGATCTGCTCCTATCGGAGCTTTCTCTTTTTTTTCTCATTTTCGTTTCACAGTAAAATTTCGAGCGACACGCGAAGAATTTTTCCTCCTCGTTTCATATGTCAACCTTCTGTCGACCGTCAGTAAATTCCATTCATTCTTGATTCGACGAATCGATCGCGCTAGCGTGCATTTCTTACGTACGTTTATACGCACTGAATTATAAAATAAAATGTGTCGGGCAAAGATTCGACCGATTGCAAACTCTCTTGTTTAAAATATAGTATGTCTGTCTGATTCCTCACTTAATTCACACACGGAAGTTAAAATATTTATTTTGTTTCTTTCCTTCTTTTCTCACATCGTCGTTCATTCCGCTACGCACAATCAAATAAATTACGATAATCGTCGTTAAGAGATAAAAGAGATCATTCATTCGAATACGAGTTCTCGAAAAATCAATTTTTACATACAATTTCATACGATCTTAAACGTCCTTCTAAATCGGGACTCCGATTAAAATGACAGCCGCCACGTTGAAGCAGTTCCGCGATATTTAAAAACCGAAACGTACAAGCGTTTTAGAAAGAGAGAGCACGTATCGTTGCAAAGATTGATTGTTCGCCGACGATAATCGGCGCCCTCCTTTAGGCAGTCGCGCGATTCAGTACTTTCAGTCGTTTGTCTTCATAAAGAATCATCTAAAACGCTATGGCGAATATTCGTGCGTGGCTGTTGTTAAAAATGTTGGAAATAAAAAAAAAAAAACGCGTTCTCGAAAAGATCGGAGATGTACATACGATAAGAAGTGGTACAGTCGTTTGTGTCTCGTTTTCAGCCTTCTCAGATATGGGGTTCTAACTAACTCGATTTTCATCCCCCTCCCTGTACAACTGATTCAGATTATCATCGTCAACGTATGCTCTTAAATTACAGTTAAATGGTACTATTATAGTGTGTAAAATATCGCTGCGCGTGCATATATTCGCGCCAGCAGTAGCAGTCGATGCAGTAGATAAAAGTATAGCGGAGCTCGGAATCGTTGGTCGACCTTCACTTCTGCCATCCTCGTTTTCGTTCGTTTCCCTTTTCGTGACGAGTGACGACAAGACGACGCACGGTGTGGACGAGAAAACGAAGAAGGTAGAAAACCGATCGAAGATCGCCCGCCGAACTCCGACGCGTCCGACTCATTTCTCATTCTATCATTATGAAAATCAATCGTTTTGGTCAGTGTGAAAAAATAAAAATAATGATTCTTATACTCTGCAAACTACTCGTGGACCACGTCAAGATTGATGATATTGTTTCTTTGTATTTGGTTGCAAGTCCTTTTTTCTCTGGTCTCGTTCCCTCTGGTTTACGAACGCGTTTACTCCCTTATCCTCGACGGTTCCCATCGACAGACTCGATGCAAACAGGCGGGAGGAGAGCGCAGAGCAGCGTCGTAGCGGAACCTATCCATCTTTTTTCTTTTTTTTTTAGTATTTTCTCGTTGAATCTTACCTCAAAGCTGAACATCTTAAAATCTTCTCGTTCCTGTTTCTCGACTCTCATCACTGTATCTGTCTTCTCACGATTACTCGCACATCGGCATACTATATCGATACTTTACGGAGATCATTATACATAATTAATGAAGCGTCAACGTCGCGTGGCGCGACGAACCTAGCAGAGCTCTGGATAGTGAGGAGTAATAGAGCGCTTATCTGCAGAACTGTTGATCTTCACGGAATATCGGTCTTACAGTTTCGTTTTATAGATATATTTCTTATATGTATATACGCGTTATTGAGAAATTAGCTAGCGCCGCTAATTCAGCTCGATTCTTTCTCTTTCGAATCTGTAAGCAGACAAAGGAGGCTCGGTCAATCGGGCAGGAGAGGATACGCGCGACGGGACTCATTCGATCGTATCGAACGAACGAATCACGTTCGACGTACACCGCGCGCGCGCGTGCAATTATTATTATTCGTAGCGACGACGAGCGCTGGAATTCAGCTTGCTAGTTTTTATTTACCACTATCGGATTTGTCCTCGGACGTCCCGTTTGTCAGTTCGGGCTCCTTCTTCTTCTCGCCGTCCTCGGACTCTACGCTAGACGCCTTCTTATCTTGGCTCTCCTGGTTGGCCGCCTTCTTGTCCTTCGCCTTGCCTTTGGCAGGAGTCGCCGGCTTCGGTTTCGGCTCCAGGCTCGGATCCAGCACGATCTTACCGATGTTCTTGCGATCGTGCATCTTCTGCATGGCCTCCGGCACGTCCTCCAGGGCCCACGTCGAGTCTACCACGGGCTTTATCTTGCCCTCGTTCCACAGAGCGAACACGCGCTCCACCGCTCGCCGCACGTACGCGTGGCTACCGTGCTGGTACATCAAGTGACGAAGGTTCAAGCCGGACAGGGTCTTGTTCTCGTCGAACAGTTTGATGGGCGAGACCTTGTCCACTTGCCACCACTGCAAAACAATCATGTACGTGACGTCCAAGTTTGTATCGATCGCTAAATCTATCGATCGTCGTATGAAAGGTCGTGTCAATTATGGCCAATGAAATTGTCGACTTACCGATCGCGCGGCGGAGAAGAAGCTCTTAGTTTCTCCGGTGACGACGTTACTGGATCCATAAAGGATATATTTCCCCATGGGCTTGAGCAACGCGTAACCCTTGTTGCATTCTTCGCCGCAGAGGCAATCTAGGACGATGTCCACGCCCTCCGGGGAGATCCTGCAGGGAGGCAAACGTGTTAAATGACTGTATACGAACGGACGAAGAGGACGACTTATGGTGGTACGCACTTTCTGACTTCGTTACAATAGTCCGTGCCCCGTTCCAACAGCTGATCGATGGTGCCGGCAGCTTTCAGAGCCTCGTGCTTCGATTTACTGCAAACGCCGAAGATGGTCACATCTTTTACGGTCTTGGCCAGCTGAACCACTGCTTGTCCCTGAAATTGCCAGAATTAATTCCAAACCACTGGACGGATGAAAATGCCCAATTTGGAATGTACGCTGATTCCGACAGAGTTTACGCGCAGAGATCCGTTCGATCAAAGGAAATTCCACAGAAAATTTAATACGCCGTCCAGAGGGCATTCTTCACGGACGTCTCTCAAAGTCGAAGGGGTCGACACTTGAGATTATTTTTAGTTACCCGGCTCTCGCCCGTTCGCCAAAGTCGTAATCCCATTACTCGAACGGGCAGAAAAACTGTCTTTTCATCGTACGACCGTGAAAAGAACAGACGCGCGTAAAAAAAAGAAGGATGGAACCGGAGGAGCTGGACGGAGATTTTCTCGACAGAAGCTGCATTCATTATTTCCGAGAATCGAGAGTGGTCTCTGTCTCCCTCTCTCTCTCTCTCTCTCTCTCTCTCTCTCTCTCTCTCTCCCTCTGTCCGTTGTCGACGAGAATTCGATACCCAATAACGTTGACCAATCCCGAAGCCTCGAGTGGCCAACGAGAGGAACAGGGACGAGGAGAGACACGAACGTAGTAGCGGGAGAGTAGGTATGTTATGTATACTATAGGAAGAATTTAAGAAAAGGAAAAACTGAAGAGAGGGGCCAGCAAAAAGGAGCGGACGAAAATGTTAAGGAACCGCTCTAAATTGTATATCACAATGCT
Source organism: Ceratina calcarata (assembly GCF_001652005.2). NCBI lineage: Eukaryota > Metazoa > Arthropoda > Insecta > Hymenoptera > Apidae > Ceratina > Ceratina calcarata. Next base: position 1,302,586 of record NW_017176693.1, on the reverse strand, counting down.
GTTAGCCGTGTTCCCACGTTCTCAGGGATATTATTCGTCGCACGTTAGCTTTAATTTTGTTTCGAACGATCGATGTCGCGGGTACGATCACCTTTCGTCGAGTAGAAGTTTTCGCAAAGGACGCGCATCGCGTTCGGAGGATCGAGTCAGCGGTAGGGCAGGAATGGGAGGAGCGCATGTATTTTCAGAAATGTTTCTTCCGCCGGCTGTCTCAAATTTTTGACACGAAATAATTGCTCTCGACGCGAACGTATCAATGCGCATTTAGCGAGATGACATGGTCTCTCGTACTTTAACTCGAAAAACGAGGGCGAGTCGCGTTCAGAAGGTTCACAAAACGAGAACTAGATCAGTGATTTCGTTTCCGCTAAATATAAAACTTTGGAGACTAGTATATTATAGTGTCCTTTATATACAACCGGCAAAGGCAAAGAACGTATTTCACGGCGTTAAGTCAGAGGGAAACCGACCGACGGGAACGTACACAGCCTGGGCATAGGTATGCGGGAAGGGAAATATGAGTTCGCAGGGGATGCTAGCGTCGATGCCTCGGAGAGAGAGAGAGAGAGAGAGAGAGAGAGAGAGAGAGAGAGAGAGAGAGAGAAAGTCAGGGACGTGATCAGGAAATGCAATTTTTCAAGTCAAGTGCTTTTTCCAGCTTTCCCCGGCTACGTGACTCACCTAAGCCCGTCTGCAGACAATCGAGGCAGCGGTACGTTTACGTGCGCGTCAGCTATATTGAAACAAGCCTGAATTATTATCTTTCTCTTTGTTAGAATGTGCTACTGTGAAACGACACGGAATAAAACTGATCCGCATCGTCTTCGTTTTTTTTGCGAACCAAAATTCAGTTCTAATCGTTTACGTTAAAAAGATAAAAACAAATTTGGGGAGATCATTCGATTGATATAGGTATTCCGTGCGAGTCCGTAAAACCGATGTAGGGAAAGATGAAGAAACGGATTGACGGTGGTGTCGGGCGCAAACGGGGCTTAAGGGCAGCGCGGAACACGTGCTGACGATGGTAGCACGACGGTGGTGGTGTGGTCTCAGACGGGCGCGGCCCGTCACGGTGGTCGATGAGAGAACGAAGGGTTGCCTGGCAACCCTCACACCCCCGACGCTCCGTGCAGCATCCCCCGTTAGATTTCGCCGTCTCAACTTCCAACGATGCTGCACGAGCACGAGAGAATGGTATGGAACCAGAGAGAGAGAGAGAGAGAGAGAGAGAGAGAGAGAGAGGGTGGAGCCTCGGGGGCGATGTAGTCAGCTCCGAGTGTAACCTGTTGAGCCGTATTGATCCCGACGTGCAGCCGCTTCCTCTCACCTTCTTCGATGGCGACATCGAGAGAGAAAGCGTTCGCGGACGCGATTCCAGCCGACTTCGGGCAGTAACCTTGCACGTCGGAATCGGAATCTGTCTCGCTTCCCACCGCTGTAGCGTTTTGCTCGTAATTACCAAGCGACCACGTCGGCCCCTTCCCTTCGGTTTCCAAAAATGCGATATTCTCTGCTCTCATCTATTTTTTTCACAGAATCTTTTGAACGGGCGACGGAGAAAACTCCGTCTCTCGTCTCTGTATTTTGTAAAGAATCGAAAATAGACGAATGAAGGAACTTACCACGCCACCGCCGACGCTGTGAAGCAGCAGACTCTTGCCGGGCGTTAAATTGGCTAATTCGAAGAGGAGTATGTAAGCGACGGTGTAGTTCATGGTGATGGCCGCTGCATCGAGATAGCTCATCCCGGCTGGTAGCGCGAAGACGGACGTGGCCGGCACGGCGACGAGCTCTGCCCACGCTTTGTGATCAGGAAGCGCGACCACTCGATCGCCCACCTGGAAACGAGTAGCCAAATGTTTCCTGTTCGTTAACGTTGCGCCGCGCTCACCTTTAATCTTTTACGAGTCGCGACCTTAAGGATGTATTGGCTATACAATCAATCCCAAAAGTTTATGCACTTTAGAAACGCATTTTTTAAAAAGAAATCAGACGTCGGAAGGACATTGCTAATAATAAACAACAAAAAAAAATTTTCAATTTTTCCGAGATTTTTCCAAGGGGTACACCCCTTCAATTTCTTCCAAATTTTCGTTTTTGGTCAATAACTCCCAAACCGTTCAACATACGGAAAAATTGCATCAGATCTTTCTTATAGAGGACGACGAGATCTACAATTTCCATGTAAAAATTTTTCGCTAGCGACAATAGTTAACGAGTAATTTGCAAAAAACTGTTTTTTCGTTTTTCATCAATAACTCGTTAAATATTGAGGCTAGCGAAAAATTTTTATACAGAAATTGTAGATCTCGTCGTCCTCTACAAGAAAGGTCCTATGCAATTTTTCCGTATCTCCAAGGGTTTCGGAGTTATTGAGGAAAAACGAAAAAATTTTCCAAAAGTCCGCCGTTTCGACGCTGGGATGGTCGGATTTTGTCAACATCAATAAAATGCCATATAATCATATGTAACTCATTAAATATCGACGTTGGAAGGAAAACAACTTTTATTTGAAGCATTTTTCGCAATTTTGAAAAAAAAAATTTGTCGTCAGCGTCAATACTTAATTGGACATTTCCTTCTATACTGTTTAACCCGTAGCTATTTATTATTAGCATTATTCTTCCGACGTCTGATTTCTTTTTAATTATAGGAAATGCGTTTTTCTAAGATACATAAACTTTCGGGATTGACTGTATAGCCAATACATCCTTAACTTAGCACAGTCGCAGAGCGAAGCGCAGCCA
>NW_017176693.1:1248170-1298287 GCF_001652005.2 Ceratina calcarata | reverse complement strand
GTCAATAACTCCCAAACCGTTGGACATACGGAAAAATTGCATTAGACCTTTCTTATAGAGGACGACGAGATCTACAATTTCCATGTAAAAATTTTTCGCTAGCGACAATAGTTAACGAGTAATTTGCAAAAAACTGTTTTTTCGTTTTTCATCAATAACTCGTTAAATATTGAGGCTAGCGAAAAATTTTTATACAGAAATTGTAGATCTCGTCGTCCTCTACAAGAAAGGTCCTATGCAATTTTTCCGTATCTCCAAGGGTTTCGGAGTTATTGAGGAAAAACGAAAAAATTTTCCAAAAGTCCGCCGTTTCGACGCTGGGATGGTCGGATTTTGTCAACATCAATAAAATGCCATATAATCATATGTAACTCATTAAATATCGACGTTGGAAGGAAAACAACTTTTATTTGAAGCATTTTTCGCAATTTTGAAAAAAAAAATTTGTCGTCAGCGTCAATACTTAATTGGACATTTCCTTCTATACTGTTTAACCCGTAGCTATTTATTATTAGCATTATTCTTCCGACGTCTGATTTCTTTTTAATTATAGGAAATGCGTTTTTCTAAGATACATAAACTTTCGGGATTGACTGTATAGCCAATACATCCTTAACTTAGCACAGTCGCAGAGCGAAGCGCAGCCATTGCAAAATTGCTGCTTAAACAATGTGGGCCGATTGCTCGGGTAACGGCGCGCGAGGAACGAAACTGCTGTTTCCACGATGCTTCGCAGATTTTTCTAAGAACTTTCGTCTCACACAGTAGACAGTTTTGCTCTTGAATTTCAATGAACCTGAGAGGCAGAGACCTTTGGCAGAGAACAGACGGTAAAAACCTTGGAAGGAAAAGATCTCTGAAGCACCCCCGCCGTCAAACGGTAAACGGTCGCGGTTGGTCCCCGAAAAAAAAGAGAGTATCCCGCGGCGCGACACTCCGCCGTAGCCCGAAGGAAACTCGTCTCGAAATAGTCGTTCCGCGTTCACCCGTCGGCCTTGAATTTTTCACCCAGTAATCTTTCCGCAAGGGTGGAGTCCCACCACGGTACTTTTCCGAATCCGCGTCTCAGTACACGCCCGAGGAAACCGACTCTCACCCTTCCCAGTGGCAGGGTGGTCTATTTTCGCGACTAGCGAGGTCACGGAGGGAGGCTCAGGGTCAGATGCTCGACACGTGTAAACGACCGTGCGTCTGACTTGGCTCAGACTCGACACTGACAGAGTCCGCGCGGGTGCCACGGATCTTTTGAAATTCGACAAGAGCAAAACTGATTGCGACTGTGAAAAAAGAATGTATTTTACGAGCGAGAAGGGAATCGCGTGGAAATGGATACAGAGCTAGCGGGGCTTCGAGATAATACGTTCTACGCAGAAAAAGGAAGCCCCCGCCCCCTTGGCTCTGCGTAATTTCCATTTATTAACATATCGAGAGCGACCCTCCCGTAGACGTTTCACAGATGTTTCGACGGTAAATCGTAGCACAGGGTGGCTCTCACAGCAGTTCCGGTACCGATCATTGTACGAGTTCCGTACGGAACTCCGCGAGGAAGATGAACGATCGAACGAAGCGACCCGAGATCTCGGCCGGGGACGACAATGGACAAAAATGATGGACGCGCGACAGGTCGGCTCACTTTAAAGTTCTCCACGCCCTCGCCGACTTGCTCGATGTCTCCTGCGCACTCGGATCCCATGATAAAAGGGGTTTTCGGTGGGGAATCGATAGCGCCCTGCCTGGCCATCAGATCTTGGAAGTTGAGTCCGCTGAAAAGAGACGAACACGGTTCGTGTGAAAAGTCTTGCTCATCAAGCGGCAAACAAACGTGACAATTAAATTTCAACGTATATACAAAGGGCACACACGATCTTTGCTCGTTCTGTGGTAACCGGCAGTTTTCGAATCGGACGCTGGACAAACGTTTGAAACTCGACCCCCGCGGAGGAGTATGCCGATCGTCGTGCAACGTAATTGCAGGTAGCATTGAACCACGGACCGTCGGTTTCTCAGGTGAGTAACGAGCGAGGCGGTGGCGGCGACGATCGATAGAGATAAAATATTCGTGTGGGTATAGCATTGGCGCCGGTTTTCCAGGAAGCCGGAGACCGGTGGCGGTTCTGATAAAAGCGCACGTCGACGTTCCACGGTCCCCAACGCGAGAGAGAGCGTTGCGTGCGACGCCAGGCGTCGGTCTAGGCGTCCTGGCGCCTTTACCCTCTTTCATTCTCCGTCGGTGGAGGGTCAAACTCCAAGGAACGTACTTAGATAAACGCGTGTATTTATACGCGTGTAGGTTGGTTCTCGGTTCGCGTGGACCACGGCCGAAACGATCCCTGCGATCTCCTCTGAACGTGAACGTGAACCAACAGGTTCGTTCTCGTCACGGAGAAATCGTACCTCGATCTTGGACGATCTAAGTAGTACTTACTAAAGTAGCGAAATACATATAAAGAAAGTGATCGCTTCTGTTCAGGTTGCGACGCGCGGGTGCCACGCTCCTGCAGGTAGGCCGACCCGAGAGGAACGCGCAGCTGCCCTTGGCCTCGGAAAAAGCCAACATTAGAAACGGGCAATCGGACGAGAGAAGAGGGACAGAGAGGAAGCAGGCCTGATACGTGTATCGTCCCGAACGGAAGTGGAACGCATAATGCGATCGTCGCTCCCTATCAGCGGGGGATTACTCGGTTCGCTACAAATAAACAACAGAACGAAAGGGGATTTTTCGGTAGGAACACGTGTACGTTCAGGTCTTCTCATCGCTCGCTACGATTCGTCACGAGAGACGTGATGATGATATGAAACAGCGTCGAGCAGGGAACCTCCCCGCGGATTACTCTCCCCTCCCCTTATTTTTCCTCACACGATTATTCCCGGAACGATGAAACGATGAAACGATGAAACGATGAAACGATGAAACGACGAAGAGAAAGAAACCGCGGACAGTATCATCATCGTGGAAAGACGTCGAATCAGAAAATTGTTATCAATGACTCGCGCGAGTCACGCGATTTCCTGGGAATAATTAGTACGGTGAATCATTGCGGTACGCGCGCAGAAAGAGTATCGCTCTTCCCAGATAGAGAAAACTCGTAAATGCGTCGATGAATAATTAATACGGTTCTGCGATTAGTAATGGGTCGTAGTTGGTCGTAATGGCGAATCTAACGAGTATTCGTTCATCTGTTTGATAACAGCGTTCCATCGAATATAAAACTCGTACGAAGGACGCGTAAAACGATAATGATCACCTTTAAACGTTCAGAGATCTAGAGAGTGAAATTTAATTAGACTCGAGACACTTGCATTAGTTGTATCGAACCCTCCGCGGGAGGGGTTTAGTCGATAATCAAAAGTTCATTCTGGCAATGGACATTATCCCCGTTGTCATTTAGCAGAAGCCTCGATGAACGAGGAGTTCTCGATGAAAAGCGGATTGAACGCGACGGAATCCGACGGTGAAACGCAATAATAGCAGGATTTATCGACAGGCTGGCCCGACCGCCCGACAACGACCGGGTGCAACGTTCGTAGTTGGACGTGCATTCAACACGACCAGTGTCTCGTCGTTTCGTCTCCTAAGTATTTACGTTCGATTTTCGCGAAGGAGACGTCGTACGTGTTACACACGCGGGAACTGTGTCAACGGAACGACACGGTTCCCGATCCGCCGAGCAACGCCGCGGATCTATCGGCGTGAAAACGACATTCCCGCGATCGAAAACAAATGACACGGGCTCGATTCGGTGTTTACCCTTGTTCCCATCTTCCTGTCGTACAGCCACAGGGTGCAGCACGACGGCGGCACGATTTCGCGAAAGTTATGAAACATCTAGAACGAACGGTTCTCCTCTGTTCCCGTTGCCTAACGGCCCCGCGAAGCGTAACGCGTTCCACGACTATTTCTCTTCGTAAATTCTTATCGTACGTTCTCGTACACAAAAACCGGGAAGGATCCGACGGTGTCGATCGGGACGCAAATCGAGAAGAGAAACGATCGAAACGAGAATGGTAGCGTGCGCTCTCTGACCGAACAAATTCTAGTATAAGTAGAGTGAGCTCACGCGTTAACTAAACAGATGGTAAGAAGTTGAAACTCGAGTCTTGAAGCCGAGACCTGTCCCCGACCGTTCGTTGTTCCTTCTGTTTTTTTCTTTCTCGAACGGGAAAATGTGGCAGACGAAGTCGCGATCGGAGGGCAGGGCGAAAAGAAGGAAGGCTCCCGAAGCCAGGAGCTGTGGGACTGGTACGCGAGCCTCGGTTCGCGATCGCTTAATTCGTTTAAATTGCATGGAATCGAGGGGAATAATTTTCTCGGTTCTTGGCACCGGCCGGCAGTCGTTGCACGGGAGGAGGAACGACGAGCATCGTGGACGACGACATGCAACGACGCACCCCAGGGTCACGCACACCATGTGCGCGGATAAAACGAAGACAACCGAGGAGAGGGAGAACGGGCGAGAGAAAGCGAAAGCGAAAGCGATCCGGCGAGCGAGGAGGACAGGCGAAAGGGGAAGAAGCAAAAGGAAGTAAAAGGATGAAACAAAGAAGTCGAGCGAGGGGGCAAAGTGAAAGTCGAGGGAAGAACCTCTTTCGGCACTCGATATTAAAATGTTTCTTACGTTGAGCACGTCACGTTTTCTACGAGCTCGGCGTTCCGCAATTTCGCTTCTCTCTGTCCATCTCCACGGACACGGACGCGACACCTTTCTGATTAAAAACGGTAAAGGAGAGAGACCCTGGCCACCGGTCGGAACGAGATGAACGAGTTCGATGAACGCGCATCGCGCGGTAAGAACCGAAGGGACCAAAAGACGGGGACTGAACCACTGAACGCGTATCGGTCGATTTCAAATGCAATTGCCATTGGACGTCGCGTCGCCGCGCGATAGATGCCAGCCGGATAGGCGTGCGTATACCTGCTGCGTGGCGATCCGATCGATCGACGGGGGAAGACGTCGGGGCGCCTGCGAAATCGTACCCTCCCGACGAAATCGCATGCACGAATCTCGCGTGACTCGCCGTGCGACTCTAACGACCTACGCGCGCGTATCGATCGGGTCGGCGTCGATCGAGTCCGTGGCGAGAGCCGTGGCCCGATCGTCTGGCGACGCGACGCCCTAATTGCGAGTACCCGTGGGGGCTCGGGTGAGGCTGAAAAAGCTGATGTGCGCGCATCGATTTTCACGGGGCGACCGACGTCCGATGGGAATCGAAACTATTCGAAACCATGTTCCCCCGTTCGTCTTTCCCAGCGGAGAGACGTGCAACGCCGATCTCGTCACGTGTCTCCGCGCACCCGCTATAAATAAATCCGGTCGTACGTCCGCGTTTCTTACGGTAGCCGGGGAGCAGCTGGAACGATGACCGGCCGTCGATCGGCACGAAACGAAAACGTTACCTTTCCAATTTTATTTTCCACGCGCCTACTTAACGCGGCGAGCGAGTCGACTGCCCGCTACGTTCTCGATGACCCTGCGCCGCTATCGGCGACCTCCACTTGCGCGATCGTTTCCTTCGATCGTCTCTTTGGGGGAAGGTTGAGAGAACGGAATGCAAGAAATTCCTCGATGCTTCTGGTTCAATTAGAATTGACCGTGACGATTCTCGAGTCATGACCGTGGGACCCGAGGGACGACGTTCACTCGCGACAATTAATAGGCTTCTGAGCAGAAACGCGTTACCGCCAATTATCGTTCCCTTCCACTTCCGTAGAAGCGGTCGATCTCAGCGTTGCGGTCTTGCCGAGTAGCCCTCGCGAGATATTGTTCCTATCGATTTTATGAAGAAAAACCGCAGCGGTAAATTTAACTTGACTGCGCTTATGCGGCATTATATGTAATTGCGACTGCGGAATTGTACGTAATTCCTAACGACATGCCATTTGATCCGGAGCGAGATATTGGCCGCTGGCGTGGCTCTAGGCTCGCACACGAGTCGCACAAACGATCGACCGTTAATTATTATTAGCAAAGGGTCAGAAGTACGTCGATGCCCGTAGCTACGTGAGACTGAGTGAGCTGCAACGTGAATTTGATCGGACGACTCTTGGTTGGTTGTTGGACGCGGCCGGCGTAGAAGACGAATCGGAAGTCGAGGGATGACACGAGATATCATTTCAATATGGTTTTTCGTTCAATTTGGTTGTTCGTCGATGAGACGTACGGTTCGCGAGGGTTTAGCCACGTTTTACGTGGCAAGAATGGAAAAACACGACGCAGAAGGCGAGTAAACACACGCGGCGGCCAATAATTATTTAGCACGATGATAGATGACCTCGCCGTCATCGAGAAGTTATCAATTGTTTTGAAACCGGTCGATACAGGGGCTCTTTGTTACTTTTTATCGGGGCTACTCCAATGAGAACCGTGCGTAACTTTCGACCACGCTGGAAATCCCTTCTGGGTAACGGTTTCCCTTTTTTCCGTTCGTTCAGGCATCGACCTCGACGAACGCTGAACTCGTGACGTCCCGCTAGTAGGAGATCGATCGAACCGTCGCCGCCGCCGACGGGACGGGACTGACGGGAGAGAGAATCCAATCTTGTCAGTCGCGTTCGATCCTAGCTCATCAGATGCTCCACGATATCGTGACCAACCGTCCCTTCGCCGATTTCTGCTCGTACGAGCTCTCGTGTAATCGTCGACATCGACGATTCCTTCGAACAACGGTTTCCAGCTGGCTGCCGGATACGTGGTACGTATCGGAGTTAGCCAAACCGGAGGGAAATCAATTCGCTCCCAGGAGCAGCGCTCTCGACCGAAATAGATCCTTCGTTCTAGCATGGAGCGCGCGCGCGCGTCCCCGATTCGAAAGGACGCGGGGCAGTTAACGCGCAGGAAGTAGCCAGGATTCGCTCCCCCTCAGCGTGTTGTCTCTTCTATTTCCACCATTTCCGTGGCTCCCTGCAGCTGCCGACGACGAGTGCTTCCTTTCGATCTCGCGATCATCGCCCGAACCAGCGTTCCATGGTGAACATTTACTCGGTTGGTCGTACGAAAGAATTCGAACCTGGTAATTAGGCGAACCGTTTCTTTCTACCGCGTCACGCTGTTCGCGCGTCGTTCGTTCTACCCCTCGGGGCTGGCGATCAATTCTCGACCGACGATCTTGTGTAATCGGGTCTATTGCCATTTTCGAATATTAGGGCCAGCCAGAAAGAATTCGTCGACGACCTGAATAGGCCAATTGATTAAAGCGAGCCCGCCGGAAAACGAAAGATCTGGGGTTCGGTCAATGTCCTTTCCCTCTCTGTTCAACGAGCGCAATTCACAGTGTCCGGTATTCGTGAAATAGATTTCACTCGAAGATGAAACGAACGAAACAAAGAATGCGAAGCCTAATTATGAACAGATGCGCTGCCGTCATTGCCGCCGCCGCCGCAGCCGTTTTAATTCCAGCGTATCGGCGTATCGCGTTACAACCAACATCCATATGGAAATACGTATTATAATTGCTGGCATCGATCGGTAGCGGATATTGACAATTAGAAATTACGTGGCGACATACGTCGTCCGCGTACGTTGCCTCAAATTATACGGGACGTTTACTCCTCCGTGGCGAAAGATGAGTCAAAGATCGATCAGTGAGAGTCAAGCGTGAAAACGCAGAGGACAAAACGGTCGTTACTGCACAGCTATTATCCAGCTGTAAACATCTTTTGATTAGGCGTAATCTATTGAAACACCCGGTATACGAACGAGCAGATGTATCGTACGAAGAATTCGAACGGTAAGAACAGCTGCGGGTCCAAATGCGTGCTGTTATTGTTTTTCTGACTCACGGCTCACGACTGGTAATAGTGGAATGTCAACAGAAGTGTCGTTCCTGTCCGGCGAACGGACTACAATCCATTTCACATTCTACGTACGTACATACGTATTAAGTATGTACATACATCACTCTCTGACGGCCGTCGCTATTGGCAGCAGACTCGAAAAACTTGTGCAACGAAGCGACGCGAACAGATCAGTTTCAATCGGAAATTCTTAATCACTTTCGACGCTGTTCTCACCGATTTTTCAATCGGAACCTTGAACGGGGCGGGTTTCGACTTGCGATGCGGTCTCGGAGGTTTCATCGTCTACCATGAATTTCGTGCGCATGCATATAACTTATATCGGCGGAGCGGCTGGCTGCTACGCGTGCTGGGAGGGGTGCTGAAAATACGGGTGTGGTTCGATCAATACGGACGTCCCATGGATCTATCGGTGCGTACACCGCGCACAGGTATAATCCTTGTCAAGGTGACTCACCCCGACGATCGTCTGACTTTCCATTAACCGAGTCACTCGTCTTTCAAAGAAATTTACTCGACGAAAATCGAGACTCGTTGCAGAGTTGCTAGAACGATCAGCAACCAACTGTTTCGCGTTCGGTTTTGATCGATGTCACAAATCCAGTCGTGCATAAATCCGCCTACAAGAAAAAATTGTTGAAATGCGTTATCCCGTGGATCCCGAGAATACCGAGCGATTCAATGGCAAGGAACAGTAAGTAGGGAAGGGTCGATATTTTTATCGGATATTTTTACGTAGGCACCCGTAGCACGGAGGAAATTTACCAGTGAAATCGACTGGAAACGAGGCTTCAGCAGATATCACGGTATATCGGGGGCCATTGAATGGCGTCCGTTCAGTTTCCCATAGCCGGGATATTAAGACCTCGTTAACGCGATAAACCGGGCTAGTCAGAAATAATGGTGCCTTTCATTAGGCACGCCGGAAGGTTGCGTGTCCAACTTACTGCACAACCACGTGTACCCCCGGACCGCCGCCATCCGGACGATCTATTATCCTGTAAATCCAGTTTTGTTTCGCGCATTCCGAGTCCAGTTATGCGAGTAGTGATTCGTTCGCAACGCTCCCTTTTAACTTAACGGAATCGCGCATTATATACTCTTTCATCTCGGTTGATAATCGGTTTCACCGACGAGACACGATACGACACCTCGAATTGCTCTCCTCGTCGTCGATCGGATCGTCGAGCGCCCGTGCGAGAACCGACAGAACAATTCGAAGGTAGAGAGACTCTCGAACGGTAGTCGTTACAGAGGAAATTGAGCGTGACGCGTTGGAGAGAGCAATGGGAAGACGTCGAACGGTTTACACGACTGCTACTCAAATATTAGATTGGCAAATATTGGACGTGCAGCTGTTTATTCGCGCAAAAGTGTACACTGCCTGATAATTCCAGGTCATTGTAAGTTTATCGTGGCGCATACGTTTCCTCCCCACCCCGGCGACGGCGGCGGCGGCGGCGGCGCACATAAATTTGAATTCCATGACGGTCGAATGGAACGCAATATTTTTCTACACCTCCATATTTATTCCCGGGCGACCGCGTCGTCTCATCGGAAATCACTTGAAACGCTGGGCAACTGATTACCCGATGGTTCCACCGGCTAATTAACATTCGCGCCGGGCCCTCGACGAACCGTCGAAATCGATCGGAGACCGGCGCGCACACGGTAAATCAGTTTGAAATCGCGCTCGCCAGCTCCCACGACCGGATTACAATAAGAGGATCAGACCGTGTACTTTCCTCGTATATAAATCTATCATTTAAAGCCGATGGCCACGCTCCCGAGATCGATGCATCCGAATCGGTTTTTACATTCCATTCCTCTCGGATCCATTAAAAAAAAAAATAGCACTCTGATCGATTAAAAGACGAGTATACCAAGTATGAAATGCTCGTACGATATTACGATGAAATCTGTTACAACAAACAATGAGACGACTCGACGATCTGCATCGATCAAACGCGTCGTTCGACGTTCCCAAGTGTCTAATAAGCGTTCACGCGTGGCGATCAAGAATCGTTCTATGAATCATACGGGCGGCGCGCGAGAGCTGCTCCCTGGCGAACGGCGAACGGCCGCGGTCACGGCGCGGAAAATTGTATCTTAGAAAAGCACGCGGATGAATTATCGTGTTATACTAATTCACTGGCCGCGCGTGCACGAGGAGCTACCGCGCGCGCGTTTATGCACCGGTACAGACGTGATGAACGCTCGACGAGTGTTTCGTATTCCTAGCGCGCGCGCTAACGAAATTTATGGCACCGTTTGCCATACGCCGCTGCGCACATAATGCAAAATACATCGTACAACGTTTCACGCGTACACCTGCTGTTCCTGTTGGTCGCGCTCGAATTTTTATCACGATCCTACGAAAAGAAGATCGAAAGCGTTGAAACGTAGCTTCCGAGTATACCTCTTTCTCTCTCTCCCCCGGGTCGACTTTGTCGGCGAGAGAAATTTGAGGAATGCGGAGAACGAGGCAGATAATCTGTGGAAAAACAAAGCTCTCTACGGTAAAAGGGGAAAAGCGTCTGAATCTGATAAACCGATCGGTCATTATCATTCGTCGACTTTATGGCGATGACTCATAGTCAGTCCGTAAACGATACACATACCATAATTTCTCATGTTTTATTGCCCTTTAGTTCTTCTATCTGTCGACGATCTCGCGTACACTTTTAAGCGTGCACGAAAGGAACCTCGTGAAACTTATTCGAGTTTAACGTTCGAGACCTCCCCTCCGAGCAGATCCGTCCGTCGAACACTTTCACAGACGTATCTTTCAATTAGCCAAGCCACACCCTTCGGCAATCTTTTGTGAGTCGAAGGAAAAGGAGAAACCGAAAGAGAGCGGGAAAGAAAAAGAGCGACGGGGGAAAATGTTCATGTTTCTCTCGAGAAGGGTACCCTGTCTAGTTTTTACTCTTCCCGCGTCCGATGAACCACTTATGAACCAGGCGTACTTCCGGCCTCCGCCGAAGCTCTTCGAGAGCACGTAGAAACACTCCGAACGAGGAAAAAAAAAAGTTGTGCCCTCCAAGTGCACGTAGAATCGAAGAGAAATGTAAAACAGTGAAACACGTTCGAAAGATGCGCGTACGCATACAGTGTTCGTCATCCGAGTCTCTACGTAATGAACAGCTATCGCGTCAAAACGATTCTACCGATTGGTCGGTCTACTGCCGGTCGACGATCAATGCAGGAGATAGGAAATTTTCAAATGAAACCTGAATAGCCCGGAGGTAACGCGTCAATCCGATGAATGGTCTGTTTTAAAAATCCATACAACAACGGTTTGGCTACACGAGAAAGTGAACAGAGATATATTAAGACGGACGGGTCGGACGTGTTCACCCGCTGATAAGAGTTTGTTCTCTGCGATCGAAAGAGTCGGAACGCGTTTATCGACAAACACTTTGGTAAGGACAATCGAATTATCCGGAGCGGTCCGGATCTCTCTCTCTCTCTCTCTCTCTCTCAGCGAATTCGAACGAGACTCTCCTCTCGGCGTCGGCCGTGTACACTGTGACATACGTGAATACGTGTGTCCACTACACGCCGAGGGTGCCACAGCCGGCATCGAACGTGTGTAACGAACGTCTGTAGTCGTGCAGCAGACAAATTCATTCGAGCCAGCAGCATTGGCAGCGTGATATCTTTCTATGGGGGCTATTTTCTCATCAATCCCAATTGCTTTTATGAAACGTGACTCACGCGTGAAAAGGTCCGCACGCCGCGAGGCGAGCCCGACTCTCCCTCACGCGTCTACCCCGACCTCTTCTCTCTTCAAATCCACAATGTACCTACTACACCCATATACGGTCATTCTTTTTCAGAAAGAACAAAAATCGAGAATGGTCGATGCGAGATGCGTCTCTTTTTCTTATAATTCACGATCGACGGTCTATGTATAGGCAACACCAGTTTCCTAGCTCGAAACTGTTTTCAAACTACCGTTCTACATACGTACAATCGTCTACCTCCACGTAAACATTGAACAACGCTTATCGCGAACATCGAAAAGGAAACGTTGTTTCTTTCTAAAACTGTGGGGAGGAGAAACGAATGCTCGTACAGACCTTTTCCTTTCATGAGGCGATGACGATTTCTGACCGTGTAACAGTAAGTTTTCTGTCCGGTGGAGAAAATCGTAAAATATGTTAGCAGCATATGGATATCGCGAGCGTACTTTCTAAAATCAAACTCCCTCGAACGCGATGAACGCGATGAACGCGATTAAAATGAACAGAACTCGAACCGTCGCGGGACTAAGACATATATATACCCATTCGCTGTTTGCAACGGTGCGACACGGGCACGGATAGTCACGGTTTATCATTTGCAAATTAACCTGACGTTACGTCAAAGTACAGTATCGTAAAAAGTCGAAAAGGAAAGCGACGCATACTCATTGCTCGACGTCGAGACCCATTAGAATCTCAATTCGGAGCTACCTGCATTATGTTCACAGCGCTTAATGGACGAAATAAAGCGTTCCATAATATCATTTCAGGCATGCACGTGCATTAACGGCCACCCGGGTCTGGCTAATAATCCTTTTTCCCACGTCTGAATTAATGGATCGCTCTAGCGGGCTATCAGACGCGGTTTGCCGAAACCAAGCAATTTCCGACATGCTAATTCTGGACTCTTTACGACGTTCTCGGTTAAAACGGATAATTATTGGTAATCTCTGTTGATCACTTGGAGCGACGTTGTATTTGCTCTTCGAAAACATAGACGAGAGACAGAAAAATGTACGGCGGAACGCGTCGCAGTAAAACGCAGACGGAGTCGACTATGGCTTATCAAACTCTGTTTCGCGTATCTACGAATGCACGCCAAGACATTAAACGCACGGATAAGTATTCCATAAATGTAGTCGCCTATTTAACACGCAGGCCGTGCGTCCTTGGAAATACCGGATAGACACTTTTTCGTTCCGGCGACACCGCCGACTGATCTCTCGCAGCAAACGCGACGTATCATCGGCGGTTCGGCGAACAGAGAGAACTTCGGGAAATCAACAAAACTGAAAAACGCGTCTATGGACACGTTTAATTTTACAAGTTTTCATTGAAAATCCCGCAGGAGATTTTGTCCGTTTGCTGCGTGGCAATGAAACGTTAATTATCCAAGTCTCAGGAATAAACAGCACACTTTGAATTTCAAAGATGCGATAACCGATGATACACTATCTGTATTTATTGTTTCGTTGTCCGTGAATTCACGGTTCGAACGAATAACGGATCATCGGTACGTTCGAAAATCGAATCGATGGCGGACGAACGACAAGCTTATCGTGGAACTGCTCATCCATTTAAAAAAGCGACCATATTCAACGAGCTCCGACTGCTTTATATTCAAACGGGATAAGAGACGTTATCAAAATGTCGCCCGATTCCGTTAACGTCGCTCTTAATTAACTTCCTCTCCCTTTCGTCCGGTTCGCTCGGATTTCGCCAGTGAAACGCGAGGCACGCAGGCACGTAAGCCGAACCGATAACGACGACGCGATCGATAATACAATTTGTCAATCGTCTCCGTTCTCACGTTCGCACGTCCATTCTACCAGGCAGGATACAAAAAAATTGGCAAACAAACTCACCATGCTTTGACTCGGATAAGGACCTCTCCTTCGGCGAGGCCGGGCTCCGGCTTCCTCAGCGCCTTGACACTCTTTAGACCTCCGAAACCGTTCAGTACTATGGCCCGCATGTCCTTCGGCTCCGGCGTCGGTTTCTCCTCGCCGTTCTCCTTCGGTTTACTATCACCATCGCCGTTCTCCTCGACTTTCTTCTCCTCTTCTTTATTTTCTCTTTGCTCCTCGTTCTCGGGCTTCGACGGCGCCGCTTCCTGCGGTGGTTTTTCACCCTCGGCGCTCGGGCTTGTCTCGTTCTTGTCCTCTGCCATTTTTCTCGAAACGATTCTCTCGGTAAAAAGCGCGCGAACACCGACGAAAGTCTCTTTTTCTTCGAGAATACGTGTGTGTGTGTGTACTCGCAGAGCTTCGACGAGTTACTCGGATCGCGTATCGAAAACCTTAAGCACGTTTGCACCCGACGAGAGCCAACGTCGTTCTGTTCCGCGTAATTTTCTGGCACGGCACACAGTGGTAGGAACGCTCGCTCGCTCGCTCGCTCAGTGCCGGGTACACCGGCCGGTGACGCGCGCGGTGTTGCCGTTGCTTAGCAACCGCGCGCCCCTTCTAATCGACCAATCACATTATTCGCAGCCTACTCCTTCGCCTCCTTCGCCGACGTCGTTCGCCGGTCGCCGGTCGCGACGTTAAGCTGCGTCGCGCATAGTACGACAGGTGCCGCGAGTCGTAGAACATTATGTATATATATATATATATGTGTGTGTGTGTGTACTCGCAGAGCTTCGACGAGTTACTCGGATCGCGTATCGAAAACCTTAAGCACGTTTGCACCCGACGAGAGCCAACGTCGTTCTGTTCCGCGTAATTTTCTGGCACGGCACACAGTGGTAGGAACGCTCGCTCGCTCGCTCAGTGCCGGGTACACCGGCCGGTGACGCGCGCGGTGTTGCCGTTGCTTAGCAACCGCGCGCCCCTTCTAATCGACCAATCACATTATTCGCAGCCTACTCCTTCGCCTCCTTCGCCGACGTCGTTCGCCGGTCGCCGGTCGCGACGTTAAGCTGCGTCGCGCATAGTACGACAGGTGCCGCGAGTCGTAGAACATTATGTATATATATATATATATACTGTTCGCGATTAAAAACTAGTCCCCCTCTCTCGTGGAAAAAAGTATTTTTCCCTGTTTTTGACGATCGTCTTCTGACGCGAAGCGACGACCCCATAGAAAGTGAACGATGGGTCGTCCGACTTCCTAGAATCAATTTTAAATGCATACGTTCCAGAATCGTGGCATTGTACTACAATAATTACGAATATGCAGAGGGAAAAGCAAATGAACATGCCCTACCTCGACGAGCAATGTCATCAAGGACGTTGGTAAAAAATATAGCCGTACCGTTGTCTCATTGCCGGAATGTCCAGTCAGCGACCGTTATCATTTTTCCCGAGTGATAGGGCATGTTTTTAATAACATTTTACACGTGTGTACACTCGACGCGAGATCGACGATTATGATCAATAAACTCGTCGTGTACGCACAGGAACAGGTATCCCCGTAGCGTGAAAATGGCTGAAATCGATATGGTCGAACGCGGTATGTGCGCAAATTACATGGCCGGACGGAGTTTGTCGTTCGCAAATAAAACTTATACGAATCAAGCCGATTCCGATACTGATATAATTAATTTTCATCTGTGATGAAACACTTCTCGAGTAAAAATTATAATAATCAAAGCGTCCGAGAATGTAAATGAACCAGAGACGCGACAGAGGGGCACCGGAGTCTGAAGGATACGCCTTTGTGGCGTGAATCACCGACTCGGACGCGTCCGAGAAAAACTCGGTTCCTTTCGCATCGGTAGCTAACTGCGCCGTCGAAGAACAATGGGGAATGATCCGATAAACGCGAACCGCGTATTCGCGATACATTTGAAAACAAGCTTCGAAATGTATTCGCGAATTATCGATCGCGTTTAAACCACGTCGCGGGTTCTTCATTGTTTTCAGAGTGGGAGAATATGAAGAATTCCGAAATCTTCTCGAGGCTCGATACACAGAAGATCGGTAACTAATGAGAGTCGGAAATGATCTAACGAGGAACAGGAGGTGGTAAGTACGTACCAGGAAAAGCATTGGGAAAATGTTTATCTCGTCGGAGGTCCTCCCGGTCCTCCTCCTCCTGCTCAACTAAAAGTAGTGCCAGCAGACGACGCCCGAATTGCATGTGTATCCTTACGCCGTGCACATTATGCGTCGCGTCGAATAAACGAGTACATGTACATACACGAGACACGAAACAGCCGCATCCTGCCTCCTAAACCTGAATAGGCTCTTCGAAATGTAATCTTTTTCCTACCCTTCGTACACACTTTTAACTTTCACGATATTTTCTCTGACAACGATTGTCGAAATGAAAAATATATTACTATTTTAAGGGGTTAAGTTCTACCAGGCCTGGATCTCTGCTTCGTTCTCCTCGAATTTTTTAATTTGCCACGTGAAAATGAATATTTTCACGAGCGAATAAGCAGACGGAGGCGACGGATCGTAACGGGAAAACCGTCGACCATCGTACAAGTTTGAATTCCCGAAACAATTGGACCGAGTAATGAGAATCATGCGCGAGTGCAATGAGGATGTGCTGATTGGGATGAATGGCTCATATTGTCGGGAGAGCCAAAAGCACCCGGATAACCCAGAGCCTGCAGAGTACAGAGACTCTCTAATCATTACGAAATGTCTTGTCTGGTATTCCTCATTGTATCACGCTTACACTCTATTGCCTGTTACAAAGATACCGTGACCGTAGCATTAGTTTCGTTTATTTCATGAGAATATAAAGGACGGCGGGGATCATGTCGATCATTTAATTACCAGATAAGCTGAGACTGTACATACCGATTTATATTTCTAACCGTTTAAATATAAAGTCGATCAGCTGCCCCTCTCTCGGTGTCCATGTTCAAAGGTCTATCAATCTTTTTCGATAACGATGCGACACAGTGCTTATCTTTTAATTGTGCTTCACGAAAGACTTCCCTCTGAGCTACCATCTGTTTTGATAAAGTTCCATTCAGAGAAATAAAACAATACGAGAAAATATTTTGGGGAAAAAAGTGTTCAAATCGTAAGTATAGAAGCGCGATAAAAATTGGTCGTTAAATTCTATGAGATACATTCGACGAACCGATGAAAACGGAATCTGGTACTACTGAACGAGTTGACTTTGCATTTCTGAAAGAACAAGTCACGATAGCGCCGCACACGTAGGTGGTCGTCGCCCGAGTTTTTAGGTTACGTTACGCTCGTTTGTGACACTCTATCGTACATACATGACTCGAGGCAGACAGTGAATTGATAAAGCATAATTACTGGATGCCTTGAAACTGATACGCGTGCAACAACGTGACGATAAATCTGCGTATTTTCGCTTCGTTACGAGTGTGTCAGGAGCTCTCGTACTCCGTCTCCACGCAGTAGAATAGTAGGTGCATCGCATCAGCTGATTCTCCCACCCTTTTATGTTCCTACAGAAGTACCGAAGCAGGAGCAGGAATCGGCACCGAGTATAATAGAATTGGTTACGCAGAACTCACTGTTTTACCACTGTCAACAAAGAAATCGTCGTAAACGAACGGTGTACAGTGGAAGCGGTATAGAAGCCAATGGCAGATCATGAAGTTGTCAAATCGAAAAGGTACCGAAACAAATCTTACGATTAAACGCGTTCTCGTAGTTTAACTGTCATCCGTCTTTTCTGATTCCACGGGTCTCTCATTGATTTTTTCCGTCGGGCTCGGTCGGTTTGATCTTGGAACCGCTAGTTTACCGCAAGTCTCGGTGACGTTACATCATTGCGATTGCACGATCTTTCGTGTGAGAAATTCAAATAAGAAACAGACCCTCCCGATCTCGCTCCGTTTCGTCGTCGACGAAGACTGTCATTAATAGATCTGTATTATAGATATACGTATACGTGGATGTATCTCGTAATGATAGGTGTACGATGATATATAAGAGGGAAAAGATCATGGAAGTGAACGAATTAACTGTCACGTTGGGCTGTCGCATTTCAAGGTCACGAGCTGAACAATCTTAGCATGAGTAATCTTAACCAAAGAGACGTGTGTAATAGATTCGATTTGTGGTTTAGTTTATGTAAATGTGCATAGGTAATTCATCCCTTCTTGATTCACCCGTCGAGCGATTCATGTAGAGCGATTCAGCGGTCGCGTACTTCTGCTCGTCACGCTTGTCAAGATTGTCAATTTTTCAAGTTCAGTGTCATTTAAATCATAACACCACACGTCACATTCATACCACATAATAAAATGATTCGAATCAATGGTATGTACCTCGTTGAACGTTACTTTGAACCTTGCGTTTAATAAATAAATACTGTCGAAAGTTCATAGAGCACAACGTAGAATTAAGAAACGATAGCTTGTCGCTTCATCATTCGTATTTCGTAATTCATAACCGATTGTCTTTCTCCATTAGCTGGATTTGGGAATGGTTTAGCTGGTCTGGCACATCTTCAACTATGTTACGTGCTGCGGAGAAGAAAATTCTTTCATGTGAGTCCTTTTATCACGTGGATCCACTTACAGTCGGGAACAATTTTCCAACTTTTGTTTTGTACGGTACAGGTTTGAGGACCGCGTATCGAGGATGGTACGTCGACATAGGCCCGGTCGTGGGAACGTCTGATAAAATTTGGACCATTTCCCTCAACGAGGAATCGCCAAAGATACCGATCGTCCTGCTACATGGCTTAGGAGCAGGAGTAGCGTTATGGTGTCTAAATCTCGATGCACTGGCATCTCAAAGGCCAGTGTATGCCATTGACATACTAGGTAAAATCATACAGAGCAAGTTTTTAAACTTTATCTCTAATCTTACGATGACCAGACGACACGTATCTCACTCAAATCCGTACGTATGGTGCAATCATCGCGTAAGTGCGTATCATGTTCCAACATAGAACTTTTTGGAATCGCAATTGTGAGAAGAACAACGCTGCGCTTTCTTTCCTCTATATTTGCAATTCGCTATCGATGAGATTTCATCTCGCGTATAATTATTAAATATTATTTCGTTCTCCCACACGTCTCTCACAGGTTTCGCATAACACGTTTCGTTACTTCTATCCACAGGCTTCGGCAGAAGCAGTCGCCCCGTTTTCAGTAACGAAGCGCACGTGGCTGAGAATCAGCTGGTCCGTTCCATCGAGGAATGGAGGAGGGAAATGCAATTAGATAAATTCGTTCTGTTGGGTCATTCGATGGGCGGTTTTCTAGCGGCCTCGTACAGTATGCAACACCCGGAAAGGATCAAGCATCTGATCCTTGCCGACCCGTGGGGCTTCCCTGAAAGACCCGTAGAACGAATCGCGAGGGCACCCATGTGGGTGAAAGTTATAGCGTACATAATTGAACCGTTGAACCCGCTGTGGCCGGTGAGGGTAGCAGGGCCGTTCGGTTAGTTCGTCGCGAGATACCCGATCGAATCCATATCGTTGTGATCGATGATCTCAAGAACAATATCATTCTCTTCAGGGCAATGGTTGATCGAGAAAACGAGGCCGGATATAGTGAAAAAATTTGCGCCTGTACTGAAGGAGGACACGGCCGTGGTTTCGCAATATCTTCATCAATGCAATGCCCAGACACCGTCGTAAGTAATCGTTAAACGTATCGAGCTCAATGATCGTGTCTGTTTCGATTCGAATTCGATTTTACTTATGACAAGGGGCGAGGGTGCATTTCATGCGATGATGCAACACTTCGGTTGGGCTAAAAATCCTATTGTAAGAAGAATGGACAAGATAAATCCCGAGATCCCCATAACTCTACTGTATGGCAGTCGATCTTGGGTCGACAATTCGTCTTGGGAAACACTGAAGCTAGCTAGATCCTCGTCTTACATCAATGTTCAGGTACATACATATAAAGGTGGCAGTAGAAATGTAAATCGTGAAATCGACGATTGAACTATGTTTGCCATTTTCTAGGCGATAACGGGAGCTGGGCATCACGTTTACGCCGACAAGAGTGAAATTTTCAATAAATACGTACTGGAAGCGTGCAATGTGACCGATTCGATGTCCCATTTGACATCGTCGAACGTTCGTCCGAACGTTAAACCGTTAAGCGAGCAAGACGTGACGCTTGCTTTGCCGGAGGGTCTGGTTGACACGAAGGCCGTGCAGGAACAGGAATTGAACACGACGCAAACACGATCTAGTTGAAACTTAGCTTAAAACCTTTAGCGCTGAATCGTACTTGTTTGCTTTAACGCGCAGTCAAACTGCGTGACATGTGGTTTAGATTAGGTGTATGCGTATGTACAGCAAAACATACCAAACAGCAATCACGCGTTGACTAATATTATTGTACAATTTAATTTCTAATTTATACGTTTTATGCTGTTAATTTTGTAATTTATAACACGTTCACGATCGTTCCGAACGTAACGGTACACTCGCTCCTTAGTTTAAGTTCACTAATACAACGATGCTCACTCGCCGCATCACTCGAATCGCCGAATCCCGAATGAATCAGATGCCAATACTTTTCTTACGATTAGCGTCACGATTCCCTCTTTTACGAATGTAAGTACAAACGTGCACTTTAATGTAGGTAAATCCTAAGGAACAGTAACGGTAGGATTTTCACGCGACTATTTGTCATTGCAGAAGCGAGTGATATTCGATCGAATCGAATTAACGATGGGATCAATAATTTGGATGATAAACATCATGTTGTAAATCCTAGTGGAAAAATTGTACGTTCTGTACAGATGTAATATAGAATAAAATTACCTGTGAAACTGATCTGTATCCGTTGTTCGCAGTTGATACGCCTCCCTCTCTGTGTAACGTGTGTCCCAAATAATTTGTGCATCGATTCATTATTAACGTTTTTTATTCAACTCCTCGTCACATCGTTCGTCGACATCGTCGTCAACGTAATTATCATTCTCGTTGTAGTAGAAGTAGTCGTGGTCGATCTCGTAATCCTCGTTATCGTTATCATCTTCTACGAGATCGTACATTTGTGATTCTTTGTGATTCTTCAATTTAAGTTTTCGCTCCTTTCGCTTGTGCTTCAAGAATTTAATGAACTGTTCCTTTTGCTCTTCCTCAGTTAAGGAATCCGAGACATTCTCTGTTTTTACTTTAAAACGAGAATCCGACTCTAGATTTTTCACTGCTTTCTTCGGTACATTCAATGAAGCTTTTATCTGTAGAAAAACAATATGATTATCAGTCTTTTCGATGCTTTCGATGCTTTCGATGCTTGAACGGTTCCGACAAGGTACCTTCGTCATAATCCGATAATGATCTAATCCGAACACATCGTGTTTCATTACAGGTATAGTCACACTGAAGACCTCCGCAGTTTCACCATTTTTATCGTTCTCTGTTCCCGCAGTAGTAGCGTCGACAGTCATTGCCGCGGAAACAGTGTGACGCAAGACATCCGGATATGGATTTGGTACATGATTTTCGTTGAGGCCCAATTGCCTCAATTTTTCTTCTACCTCCTTCAATAGATGGACACCTTTGCATTTGACAAATTGAATCGGAGGAACGCGACCTATTACACGAAGTTTGGACAGCTCTTGCCTCAACTTGAAGCCACACTTCTTGAGCAACTCCTCCGTGTCTGAATACTTTGTGGACATGTCGTGGTCTATCCAGTACACGTTCAACAGTTTAAAATCTGGAGTCACTTTGATATGCGAGATTTCCATATTCCTATTCAGAATCTCTGGCTCGATCTCTCCAGTGGACATGATATCCGTAATATACTCCATGAAAACTTGGTTCAACACAGTCATTCTTCTCAGTGTATGCACCGAGAGACGCGTCTTTGGTTCTCCGTGAGAGTTCATCAACGGCTCCAGTGGACCCCTGAATTTATGAACAGTTTAGATAAAGAAATACTTAATGGCATGCACAGTGAAACTGTATGCACCTCTTCGACTGGCCTTTCTTTATAAGTTTATCCATAAACTTAAATTCTCTTGATTTATTGCATTTTGTGCAGTCGGTGAACACGCGTCGAGATACAAGCTGCAGTCGTGTACTTCGCACTTTGATGAAAGAATACATTTCCGACTTGCACAGGTTTACCGCGATATTTTATTCAAAGTATTTGTCTAATACACGTGTGACTGTTATAGGTTACTTACGTTACTTACGTTAATTATATCACAATTCGTTAGTCAAAGTATATCGTTCATTTCAGTTTTTAAACGTAGCTCAGACTCTGGACACATCAGTCACTCTACACAACTGTCGAATATACATATTACGTCACATTTGAACGTTAATCGTCTGGTTCAGGAGAGAACTGTACCATAATAATACTACTCTAATAAATTTCAAGTTTCTCTCACTTACAAGATCTGAGGAATTTCTTTCTCATCATTCC
Source organism: Ceratina calcarata (assembly GCF_001652005.2). Taxonomy (NCBI): domain Eukaryota; kingdom Metazoa; phylum Arthropoda; class Insecta; order Hymenoptera; family Apidae; genus Ceratina; species Ceratina calcarata. The sequence continues at coordinate 1,276,446 of NW_017176693.1, read as the reverse complement.
TCAATGATACCAATGATACTAAAGACCGGGGTATCGCACGAGCCGAAGATGCCAGTAGATGCCACCAGATCACACCAGATTGACCAGATACCAGATCGAGAACGGGGACGCAAGCCGCATGCTGCGTAGACTATGTAAGAGAGAGAGAGAGAGAGAGAGAGAGAGAGAGAGAGAAGGCGAACACCTTACATCGGTATTCCTCCGATTCTACACAATTTCCCTCGAGCTCCAATCGCACTTCAGGTTTAAACTTTACCTCACGTAGAACAGGTGTTAACATATAAAATTTCCGACTTTTATTCTTTCTAATTTACTTGCGAATTACAATACTATGTACACGTACGCATAAACTATTCAATAATTATTACAAGCCAATAAAAATTCTTTACAATTTTTATCTAAAAGAAGTCGTTAGAGGAACTGCCATAATTGCGTAGAAGCGAAGTATGTACTACATACATACATACATACATACATACATACATACATACATACATTCATACATACATACATACATACATACATACATACATATCATGTATCATCGCCTGACTGAAATTACAAAAACCTTGCAAATTCATTATTTGCATGTAACAGCGATGTTAACAAATCGTTGTCTGTATACTATAATTACATCACGACTTCCGTTCCCGGGAATCCTTTCACATAGAAATGACTCATTACGAGAAATTGTTCCGCACGTCTCAGCAAAATTTCTCTTCCTACGTTTCCTAAATTCAATGTTACTTTAATCGTTAACAGCGTTAACGTTCGTAATAAAAAAAGACAGACTCAATGAGATCAGAAAATCGAATTTGAAAAAGCTTAAGTCTAAAATACGCACCGCTACGCGTGACTAAACGAATTAAACATCGAGCAACGCGAATAACTTATCGTAATGTCCGAAGGACAGAGAAAAACACATGTTGACAAATTTCCTTCTTAGCAACTCGAATTAAATATCACCCAAAATCGTGTTCGCGCGCCCATCGATCGAGGGGCCGATTGCCCTCGCAGCATGCTTAAATCTACTGGTAAAAAATAAACTTTCATTTACCGTCTACCTATGGCCGTAACTGTTACAAAAATTCAACGTACATACATCATAATCACAAGTTACACACTAGCTCGGAGAGTAGATAGCTGGATCCAAGTATCGGTTGATCATCGAAATCGATAAATAGAGAACTCAAATGAATCATTTGTGCCCACTACGATTTATCACTCTTTTCTCATATGAGACAATAAAATACTTACATAACGTGAACAAGGCTACGTTAGAAAGATTAAAATGGAACTATCAACTAAAAAAGAAGTAAGAAAATGCCCAAATTACTTTCTCTACGTCTCGGAACGCGGTAGTTCGATCGAAATACTTTCAACTGCAGGAGAAAGCACTGGAAATATAACCCTGGCTTCGGTTTTCCCAACGTAACAGTATCGTATTTACTTACGTACGATACGAGGTGTCGGGCTCGTTTGCTCCTGACACAATTGTGCATGCAAAACGAACATCGATCACTTCAAGCCGCACAGCCAAGAAAGAATAATGCATCCTCGAAACTAATAGCCCGATCGACTGTTCAAAGAAATTTCTCCTCCCTTCTAACGATCTAGCTCGGCGTCCTTTTAGTGATTCTGTGTGCGCCGTTCACCAATTATAATATCCATTTTGCGCGCAATCACGGTCGTCTTTTTAATCGGTGACGGTCCCTCGGACATCTCCACGTCGGTTTCGTCGGCTAAAAGTCGCTTGCCAACGGACTTCTTCGGATCCACGGAGATCATCATCTTATTAATGGCCTCCAAATCCTAAAGGTAGAAAACGAGAAAATAAAAGGAAAGAGCTCGTCGTACGCACGTCAGACGTATGGAAGCGCGAATGAAATTTACCTTGGCTGGACTACGACTGAAACAGTAGCTGAGCTGCGGCGCCGGCGAAGCCGAGATGGCCTTCGGGTCCAGCGTACGGGTCATGATACTACTGGTGACCCGTCTCACCGGCGAACTCGCGGGTGGTTTCCCCTTCGGCAGAGGACTCAACGAGAGATTCATCACACTCCCGCGGGCCAGTCCCAATTTATTCGCCACCTCTTTCACCTGCGGCACGTAGACCGTGTTATAGAACTTGATCAAATCGCCGCGCGTCTCTTCGCCGAAATTCTGCGACGTTCCAGCCATGTTCGTGGGCGTCGGAGGTGCCGGTTTCGTTTCCTGTTCCGACGTCTCCCTCGGTGTCTCCTCGTTGCTGCTCTGCGTCGTCTCGCCGGACGACGACGTTTTCGCTATAAGTACCGATCTGTAAATGTGCGACTCCGCCTGCGGTTGCAATCGGTAACATCGCATTATCTCGGTGAACGAGTTCTTCTCCATCTTCGCCAGTTTGCATATCACGTAAATTGCACACATCAAAATCTGATCGAGATGACGATCCTTCATCAGCTCCGTTCTCTCTTTGATCGAATACTCGAAGATCGTCCATATCTTCTTCTTCAAATCGGTGTCCATGATCTCCAACGATCCGCACAGGTCCAGCATGCGTACGCTGGCCAGGATGTAGAACTTTCTGAAGAAGAGCGCGACGGAACCGGTTCGCTTCGACTTTACCGCTTCCCGGTTGACCGTCACGGTTTGCAAAGGAGTCGACGCGGCCTGTATGGAGCCGGACGATCTGGGAACCGTGATCTGCTCCGGCACCAGAAGTATCTTCGAGTTACCGTCGATGGTCAGCAGCTTCGACGCTGGTAGAACGCTCTGACCGGTCACTCGCAGGATGCTCTGGCCGCCGACTCGGGCGTCGGGGAACAGACGTTTCTTGGCCAAGGAAGACGCAACGGGGGACTGGAATCTTTCCGATGCAGAAGAGATGGGACTTTGTTGCACGTCGTGATGAGTGCCACGATCCAAAGCGATTCTTCTCAACACTGGCTGCCCCGGGACGTTCGGATCGACGGTGTCCAGCATCCCGGGCAAAGAGACTTCCTCGCAGCTGGGGACACCCCTGGACGTGGACTCGATCGCGGCCCACAACGGACTGTCGCTCTGCCACGCGAGTGACTCCAAGATCTTTTCTTCTATCTGATTCAAATGCTTGACGACGTCGCGCGAGAGCTGGTCCTCCGCTCTGACGATGATCTCTATCACTTTGTAGAAATGATAAGCGGCCAAATTGAGAGCGTTCAAAATCCACGGGAAGACCTTGTCGTTACTTTTGTACGAGTAAATAACGATTTCTAGACAGCACGCGAACAAACACTGGATGAAGATCTCCTGCGTCAATAGATTCTGCAAATATAATGAGACAAAAGTTATCGCGTCGATTCCGGTTTCGCTTAATCGTAAAACTTGGCCTGATCAACCAACCGTTACGTCGTAGTTCGGTTTCTTCCCTTTCTCGTCGTTCAATATCGTTTCTAAGAGTCTGTAGAAAAGGGTCTGGCCGAGGTAAAGCCTCTTCCTCCCGAAATCCGAGCTCGTCTCGTTCACGTTCGAGCTCTTATTGTAACTGGCGCAGAACAATTCTCCGAGCTCTTTCACCTTCGTCTCGACGAACGTTTTCACGTCCTGGGAACAACCGTTCAGAATTTTCAACAGACTCTCGCTGGACGACGTCTGGCCCGCCAGCATCGCCTGAAGGCGGATCACGCTCTGCGTCGCGGTGGACACCGGCGTCACGTTGGTAATATCTTTCTGAGGTCTGAGGTAACTGCGTCCGGTCAACGGCGTGGTTGGCGCTAAATGTTGAATTTGCTATGAAAATTAAAAGAAGCAAACGGTTCTTAACTCCCGGTCCCGCGTCTTGCGCCGATCCTAGCTAGGGATCCAAGGTACTCGATCACTCACCCCGCTGTACTGTTCTCTCTTTATTTGAAATTGCTCGTGAAGATCGCCGACGTTCATCATTTGCGTGGGAGAGCCGATGTTATTACTGGCATCGTGGCCTGAAATCGAATCAAATTTTGCATGACGCTCGTAGAAACGTACGGCCATCCGTTAGCATAGCGACGACGTTAAATGCGACTAGAATTGATACAACCGGTACATGCCGAAGCAGGATGCTGTTTAGTGCCGAATCAGTCGATTATTTCATATTGCTTCCTATCGAACATACCTCTCAGCGAAATATGTTTAGACAATTTAGCGTGGCAAGCTAGGTCCCCGCCAACTACTTCCAAGCTCGATATTCCGTTCAATCTTATTCTTCTCCAATCAGCTTTATCACAGCCAAGACAAAGCGGACACGAATTTGGTTAACAGCGAGAAGTGTATATTGCACAATGGTAAAATTAAAATTAGAATTAAAGATTAAATTAAAAAATAACAATGAAATGAAGATCGCAGATTAGATTGGCATCGTTAAAAAAAAAGAAATAGGAAGATTATATAAAAAAAATAAGAGTTACCAGCCGTATTTATCAAGGAGCAGCTCCGAGAGAATACAAGCGTATCTACGAGCTAACTTCGAATACCGAGACGACGGATACGAAGACTTTCCGTTTACGTCACTACTCTTACAGAGATTTTATTATAGAATGTATCTATATCCGATTCGGCGCAATATATACTTGTTCAAGCAGGAAAGACGAGTAAGCACACAGACGTACGATCTCACTTCTTCATTTTAAATGTGAGCAAGTTTACGGATCGATCATTTGAAAAAAAAGATTACCTAAGAAAATCCTCTCATCGAAATCTCCGACACTGAGCACGTGTTGTTCATAAACTCTGTTGACGGCCTTGTTGTTGCCATCGAAATTCAAAGCTTCCAGAATACCAGAGAAGTTCGACTGGTCCCCACGCAACACTCTCTCGTTGAACAGCTTGTCGATATGATTCTTCAGATAATACTCCTTAATTACTTTAGCTTCGACCGCGATTGCTTCGTGACGTTCACACAACAGACTGACTATACAGTTCGCCGTTTGAGGCGGAGTGTAATCTTCATCGTTAAAATTCGTCGGCAAACCTGGCGAACAATACCGAGGTGAATATAATGGCATTCCAAGTAAACGTATAACAACAAACATTTACCAGAGAAATTAGGATTTAAGAGATCTTTCCTGTTGGCCAGCAGAGCGTTGCCATATATAAGATCGCAACAGACCAAGAGGAGGTGATAAGAATTGACCAGATCATCGGAGATATCTGGGAACGCTCCTTTTACGCAGACGAACAACGTCCAGCAGAACTCGAACACTCTCGCGGGAGTGCAAGGCATCGCCTTGTGCCTTCGAGATCTCGGCGGTCTCGAAACATCATCCGCCGGGTCTTTGAATATGTCCGTGAAAATTGGCTGATACTTTCTGAATATAACCATGGATACAGCGAAGTTCGCCTCGAGCTTCTCTATCTTGGACCGAAAATCTTGCGGCATGTTGGCCATGTCCGCCCAAGACTTACTCTTCGTGAAGAAATGTATCAACGGTAGATTGCACAATTGTAATAGACGTGTGAGCGAAACGCAATTGCCTTCCACGTTAGTGCCGGTTTTTCCAACAGTAGGAATAGACGATTTGCGGCAGGCTACGTACAATGCACACCCTATCCAATGCAACTGGTCACCCTGGGAACACACAAAACGTTTCGTACATCGTATTGCGGTATTGTCAATCGGCGACGAATAACGGAGATGAACATTTTAGGTGGTTTTAAACGAATTTACGAATTCGACGATTCCTCGATAAGCCTGATCAACGTTCTTCGTTTTACTGTTTAAAACTAGTGCGCTTTAGTGGTTCGATTGAAACAAAAGCGCGAATTCGACGATGTTGAACGTCGAACCAAGAGAAGTCGTCGCATCGTAAACAAACGATGATCGGGATGTATCGGCGATTCGCAAACAAAAGACGATGAAAGTGCGGGATTTAAATTTGATCGGCGAACGATCGGCGAGCTACTCGGTGCAAGGAATCATTCAAAAATTACCTCCAGAGTGTAATTTTGTCGAATAGTCTCGTAAGATTTCCAGGCTTCGGATGCGGCGGTCGCATCCATATTCAATTTTTGACACAGATCTTGGTGCCGATTATAAATAGAGTCTTCCAGGTCGTCCGACTGTCCCATTTTCGTCGGTGAACTTGAGATAAATTACAAGAAAACACAATTAACTTGTACCAGTACACAACCGAGGTGTGCCATACGAGTGCTCAGTGCGAGGGCTTGGTTGGCGGGAAACGACACAGGCTCAGCCATGTTTTGCCAGGTTGGCGGGAAACGTATGATATAGGATGCGGTGATCATATAAGAAAAAAATCCTTAAGTCAACGTTGCGCGAATCATTCCGTTCACAGAATACGTACGATACATACGTACGATATTCTGTGCAAAGCAATCGAGAAGTTTATTGCGCTGGACAGATATTCGCATTGACGTATGTGTAGTATACATGCATAGTCGCGTCGTCTTATTGGAACCGCAGTGGAATAAGCTTAGAATAATGAGCAATAACATCTTGTTTGCACTGGTATTTTACAGTTTTGAAGATTCTTCATGGAAATAACATTGTTAAGTATTACTCGTTAATGTTTCATTCGTATCCGCATATCCAAGTTCCGGTAGAGGGCACTATCGTTGCCTCTCTAAAAAATTTTGCTTCAAATTGGACTTTGATGCAGGGGTCTCGTAATTTATCCCACGAGGCTCGCTTCCCCTGTTTTTCGCCCGTATTTCGATCCCCACTACTATTCCCCTCATGCGTGCTCATGCGCGTTCGCGAAGCTCTCCGCAGCGCTACCGTGAAAATCACTGCATACCCCCACCAACTATTGGTCCCCACCATGGTCGCGTCGTCCCCACTTTCCGGCCGTGGGATAAATTACGAGACCCCTGCTTTGATGTTGCGAGGCGCTCGTGGCGCCATCTAGCGCAAATGGCTGCAAATAAATACTTTGTATTAGGAGAATATATTTGCAGCCATTTACGATAGATGGCGCCACGAGCGCCTCGCAACATCACGTGACGTTAGTATAATTAGAGAGGCAACAATAGTGCCCTCTACCGGGACTTGGATATGCGGATAGTGACTTCTACTGCCGCCCTAAAAATCCCTTGGTGTAATGCGCATGTCAGTGTCAGTGATTGACGTCGTCTCCGTTTTGATCAGTGTCGTTGTCGTCAGTTGTCGTCAGTTGTCGTTGCATTGTCGTTGTTCATCGTTAAGCAGTTGAAAGGTGTTGAAAGGCACACGTGATGGAATTAAACAGGGCATAAATAGATAGAATCCAGGACCTCGTTCATTTATTAACGGTAATTAACAAGTCCTAATTCTAATATCATCGATCAACTTGTGACAACGATCACCGATATTAATGTCTGTCTCGTGAACTCTCCGTAAGCCACGTTATATTTTATAAATGAAACACTTGAGACTTGTTACAAATGTCCTGCATTAAACGTATTGACTTTATTTTAAAGAGTCGAATCAAAATGGTAGCCGGTCCTACGGAGCACGGCATACAAGCCGACGTGATATTTGTAATTGAAGGAACCGCTGTCAATGGAGCCTATCTTAACGACCTGAAAACCAATTACCTTATACCTACACTGGAGTGAGTACTGTCTTAATAGAAGATCTTGCTTTGTTCATAGATACCTTTAATTAAACATGTTTATTGCACAGGTACTTTAGTCAAGGTGGTATAGAAGACAGGGAATACGTCTCTGAGGTTAGATAAAGAAAATTATTTCCTGTACTTTACGCAAGTCCTTTACTGACATTTGATAATATTTTTTAGCAAAACAGTACGACACTCTATGGGATAGTAATATATCATGCTGCCGATTGTTTGCCAGCACCGTGCACAGAGACTTTCGGTCCATACGCGAATCCTCACAAGTTGCTACTTGTTCTGGACAAACTGGAGTAAGTAGAAATGAGTTCATTATGTTAAGAGACTATCGGAGTTGGTTGACGTGTGATTTTATATTCGAAAAGAATGGTCGGAGGAAAGGGAGAATGTTTCGCGAACATCGGCGAAGGACTTGCGACCGGTTTACAATGTTTCGAGGATCTACAACTACGACGCGAACCGAACACGGCGTCGCAGAAGCATTGCATTCTGATCTGCAATTCTCCTCCTTATCAAACGGTGATACAAGAATCGTACAAATTCGCTGGCCACACCATAGAACAATTGGCTACGCTCTATCAGGAGGTACACGCGATACATAGTTTTCATAGGAGTTGCAAAGTTCGTACGATAAATCGATTTTTCTTTTTCAGAGGAACATCAATCTTTCTATACTGTCGCCTAGAAAGATACCAGCTTTGTTTAAATTGTTTGAGAAAGCCGGTGGGGACTTGCAGTCGTCCCAAACGAAGAACTATGCTAAAGATCCGCGGCACTTGGTACTGTTGCGTAATTATAATTTGAAAGAGAGGCCCGTTAGTCCTACGGTCGGTGGAGCTGTTCATTCCACTGCCGCCGGCGCTGCGTTAATTCCGCTCAGCCCGTTGCAGAGCAACGATAGCCCGAATACGAATCAGGTTCAGCAGAGCATCGCTCAACCGACTCAGCCTCAAGGTGCTCCGTACAGAAATCCGACCCCTCAGAACATCGCTTCAGTTCATCAAACGGTAGTGCCGATAGGACCTGCTATGAACACCGCGCGACCTCCGTACAATCCGCAGATATCCGCCCCTCCGACTTATCACCCGACACCGGCAAGAGCTACTCATACAAGGTGGAGACCTTTCGTCCCATCGGGAACCACAGCTCCAACAAACACGCAACAGAGCAGTGCTTTGATAGCGCAATTGAATCAGCCGCCACCTTCGATGGCGCTCAATGTTACCGCGTTTGGACAAAGGATGGACGTGGGTAACGCCAACGTCATGGCCGCAAATACGCAGCAGCAACAGACGCAGCAGCAGCAGCAACAGCAACAGCAACAGCAGCAGACGCAACAACAGCAGCAGCAGCAGCATCAGCTGAGGAACTTGACGATGCAATTGCAGCAGCAACAAAACGTCCAACAGAACGTTCAACCTTCCATGCCTATAACCGCGCAGCAGACGCATGGCCAGGCTGCGGGACCGCAGCTTACAGTTTCGTGCGTCAGCCAAGCGGTGCCTACTCAGGTGCCGCAAACGGTCACCGCGTCTCAGACACAGGCACCCGTGTCATCGGTCACTCAACAGCAGCAAATAACGCATTCCCAAACGCAGGTGAGCGAGAGTCAATTATTACTGTTTTAAAAAAATGTACATACATGGCATACGGCCGAAGCGATGCGAATGATATTAATGCGATCGTTAAAGGGTAATGTAACTGGTCCTGCGGTGGGGCCCGGGCCGCAAATCAGCACGCCGCGTGAAAGACAGACTATATGGCAAGGTATCATCGAATGGGTAGACAAAGCTAAAACGACTGCGGACGCGCAGAAGCAAACTAGACATCTCCCTTGTCAAGTTTCCGCAAACTCGAAGGACGGAGAACCAGAATTGTAAGTGTCTATCGAGAAAAGCCGAACACGGAATATTATGATGTCAAATCCCCGTTTCAGGAAAGCCGACACGTGGCCACAGAAGTTGATCATGCAGCTGATGCCTAAACAATTGATAGGAAACATCGGCGGGTCCTATTTGAAAAACTCCAAGTCCGTTCTGTTTCATCCGACGCCCTGCGAAGCTCTGGAGTCGTTGACGAAAGTGATGAACTCGGGATTTGTTAGTAGTAGATGATAAATTCTACAATTGCCCTGAGTGACCGAGAATTGGTATATACAGGATTGTGTTTCAGGCCGGTTGTGTTCACTTCACTTTCATGCAAGGGACAACGGCTTGCGATATAAAAGTACTTATCCTACTTTATACGGCTGAGAGAAGGACCTATCTCGGATTCATACCAAACGATCAGACAGGCTTTGTGGATCGTCTTCGGAAAGTCATTCAACAACAAAAAACATCGCACGCTTCCATTAGACAAGGACAGGTAAGCGAGACACATTTTGAAGCGTCTTTCGGAAACGTTTCAACGATGCAATTTATTATTTACGTTTCAGGCCGGAGCCGCTCAAGGGAACACGATCACTGGACCCATGCCGACTACAGGCACTCCGCAGGGCGGTATTCTGATTTCGCAAACGAACACTATAGCCATGGGAGGAGGCCAAATAACTCAGAACGTAGTCTCGAATGCACCGCAGCAGACGTTGAGCTCGTCCGCCGGGCCACAAAATCAGATAACGATGCAGGTGAGATTCGCGACGAGCGCATAAATAAATTTAGACGACGGAGTTCGGAATGAAACGTATGGAACAATCAAATAAACAGTTTGTTTTATTGTCACGCAACAGAGTGGTATTACTGGCGGTCCGCAAGTGGCTCCGGCTTCTACGATGATCGGCCAGCAACGACCACCGTTCGCGGATGACATAGAAATGGCTAGACACCAAAATTTATTAAAGATCCAACAGCTACGGCAAACGTTAGAAGCCGCCCAGCAACAGGAGGCGCAATATAAATCGTTGGAAGTGAATGTAAGCTAATAAATAAGTATCGTACACGAAACGCAGAAACTGATACAATAGTAAAAAAATATTGAAGTCGTGTGTATGTATATGCTAAAGAACAAACTTCACTGGATTCATTCGATCTACCTTAACTTTATAGATTCAACAGAATCTAGAAGTAGCACAGCAACAGGAAATGCAATATAAACAACAGTTGGAGGTGAACTGTTTTTTAGAAGTTACAATACATTCTATCGCATAGATTCAAGCAAGACACGAGGAGGAATTGAACCGACAAAATTTGTTACAGGCTCAACAGGCCCAAAGAGTGCTCAATCCTGCTGGTATGGCAAACCAACAGGCGAACGCGCCGAGAGTGATGCGGCCCATTCCCAACATCGGTCTCAGACATCTGCTGCAGCAAGTACGAATTGTCCTTTCGAATACACGAACAAATATTAAGATCGTCGGATAGATGTATAGAATTTTATCGTAAATCGAACGGTGCGTTTTTGCAGCCGCAGCCTACGTACAGACAAGTGCTTGGAATTCAACAGCAAATGGTTCCCAGGGGTCAGATGACCACTAGGCCCATGGCTCCGGGCAATCCTCAAAATCAGCAATTCGAGGACGTTTCCAATTACGATTTCCTCGGATAGATGATTTTCAGAGTTATTGTTTTGTAAATATTTTAATCTCGAATAAATCGTAAGGTTTTCTAGTTTTATTATAATTACGGATAACACGAACTAGTATTAATAAAAGCTGTCGACGTACTCCTGTCATCTTCCAAGTCCTCCCTTACCAAAAAAACGAGTAACGTTGATAAGAAACCGATGATATCGACTGAGAAGCACGTGGGAAGCATTGGATAATGGATTGGCAACACGTGGTGGGAAACCTGTTGCTCGTGTGAGTTTGAGAACGGAACGTGAAGAAGTTATTAGACGTCGTTACGAAAGAAACGCATGCAGTACGTAGCTATTACTTACTATATGTAACTTTGATTGCACATTAAAAATGAGACAATTATCGTGTTGACAAGATAGCAAATGTTTTGTACAACTGTGACGTAAAACGGTAGGATAGGCGAAATGATGAAGAACATGTGTACATACAGAATTTCAACAGATTGACCTCTCGACATCGCCTCGATGTTGCAATTACAAGACTGATAAATCGAGATATCCTGACGATTCGTTTGCCAATTCACTGGGGGGTCTCGTTGAACGTAATCTCGTTCAACAAACCAGTACCAGTTCCGTGATCTTCTTGCGATTCCTTCCTAGATCGATTCACTTCGTATTTCATTTTTTAGATCATGGGTATCACAAGACTGTACAAGAGTCCTGGCTTGAAACCAGGACAGGTGAGAAACAAGTGTGAGAATCTTAAACGGAAAGTAGCTCAGATTACTGATTTGCAAACAGAGTTGTGCTATTATATTGAAACTAATGAATCTTTGACTGAAGAGGAATCGAAAGTGCTGCAATGGATCTTATCTCCGCCTTTAACGTCGAACGATTTAAAAGACACGAGTATATTCGACGAGAAATCGAGTAACTGCCTTACGATAGAAATCGGACCGAGGTAAGGCAAACTGTAAAAGGATCGCACAGTAATTTTATTAGACTACGTTTCTTTGTAGATTGAACTTCTCGACGGCGTTCTCAAGCAATGCCGTGTCGATTTGTAGATCTGTACGTTTAAATAAAATAATAAGAATCGAAGTAGCCATCAGATATCGTGTTTCATACGAGAATGGAGCAATCAACGAACAACTCGAAGCTGATGTATGTAAACGCACCATCTAAAATATTTAGTCGTGTTAACATCCTTACGTTTGCTCGTCGTCTAGATTACAGACTTGTTACACGACAGAATGACAGAATGCAGATACACGAAACCGTTGGATACGTTTGACCATGGGTTTCGACCGGACAACTGGTTCGAAGTCGACGTTCTGGAGGAAGGGAGAGCAGCGCTGGAAAAAGTAAACTCAAAGCTGGGCCTGGCATTCGACAATTGGGACTTAGACTTTTACACGGATTTATTTCTGAACAAATTGAAGCGGAATCCGACGAGCGTCGAGTGCTTTGACTTGGCGCAATCCAACAGCGAGCACAGCCGCCACTGGTTCTTCAAAGGTCGTATGATCATCGACGGCGAAGAAAAGAAGGAGTCTCTGATCGATATGATCATCGAGACACAGAAATACTCGAATCCGAACAATACGATTAAATTTAGCGATAACAGTAGCGCGATCAAGGGATATCGAACAGAAACGTTACGTCCAGGCAAGACTCACGTGTGCAGTCCCTTCCACCTGGTGAATGTGGACCAAGATTTAATATTCACTGCGGAAACTCACAATTTCCCAACCGGAGTTGCTCCGTTTAGGTAAACGATTCAGTATCTGTTTAGGAAGGACTTCCATTAAAAGTTTCGTTATACTTCTCACACACACAGCGGAGCTACAACTGGGACCGGAGGAAGATTGAGAGATATCCAAGGAATAGGCAGAGGAGGACATTACATTGCCGGAACCGCAGGTTACTCGGTTGGCAACCTGCATATTCCAGGTTCGTAACAAGATGAGCTTACATCTTTTCAAAGATTTAGTCAGTGATCGAAAGAATGCAGTCTCTAAAATTGCCGATCTCTTCAGGGTATGATTTACCATGGGAAAAGAATTCGCTGTATCCTAGTAACATGGCTTCTCCGTTGGAAATAATAATCGAAGCTAGCAACGGAGCGTCCGATTATGGGAACAAGTTTGGCGAACCAGTCGTAGCTGGGTTTGCTCGTTCGTTTGGTACGACGGATGAGAACGATGTGCGGCGCGAGTGGATTAAGCCGATAATGTTCAGCGGAGGATTGGGTACCATGGATGCGGACATGTCCCAGAAAATCCCGCCAGGAAAAGGTGATAGACAGAAAGGTGATCGTTTAAATAAAATTACACAGAATCCTATTGACCGTGATCGTGTTTGGTATCAGGTATGGAAGTGGTAAAAATCGGTGGTCCCGTTTATAGAATAGGCGTGGGAGGCGGTTCGGCCAGTTCTATCGAGGTAATTTGTCATTGCAAATAGCGATAGATAAGAAATATTGAGACAAAGATTCGTTAGGTGCAAGGCGATAACAAATCGGAATTGGATTTTGGAGCTGTGCAACGAGGGGATCCGGAAATGGAACAGAAGTTGAACAGGATGGTTCGCGCTTGTACCGAGATGGGATCGCGAAATCCTATTCTCAGCATACACGACCAAGGCGCCGGAGGCAACGGTAAAAATATGCTTAAAAGATAGTAGTATGATGTTATGAATTGATCAATGTTCGAAATTACTGTAGGCAACGTCTTGAAAGAGTTAGTAGAGCCCGCGGGTGCGGTGATATTCGCGAAGAAGTTTGAATTGGGCGACCCGAGTATCAGTACCATGGAGCTTTGGGGCGCCGAGTATCAGGAGAACGACGCTATTCTCTGCAGATCGCAGGACACCGATCTACTTAAAGAAATAGCGGTTCGAGAGAAGTGTCCTGTGAATTTCGTAGGGACAGTTACGGAAGATGGAAAGATTATTCTTTCGGAGGAGGAGGATTGCGATCCATCAAAATATTTAAATGCGAATTACAAGTACGAGACAAGGCATCCGGTCGATTTGGAGTTGGAACTGGTGCTTGGAAAGATGCCTCGAAAGGTGAACGCGAACGTAAAAGAATTTTAGATTCAACGAGGTTGAAACGATCGTTTGATGTTTCTACAGACGTTCAATCTCAAAAGACTAGCAGTTCGGTTACCTCCTATGAAACTGCCAAACGTAACTGTGGAAGCTGCCTTGGAAAGAGTATTACGTTTGCCGTCGGTAGCGAGCAAACGCTATTTGACTAACAAGGTTGATCGTTGCGTTACCGGGTTGATCGCGCAGCAACAGTGCGTCGGGCCGCTGCACACTCCCGTTGCAGACGTTGCTGTAACAGCGATCTCTCATTTCTCCACGGTAAAAGAAACGAACAGAAAAAGGGACGAATATACGTATGAAACGATGTCTTATGACTCAGGTTGGTATAGCAACTTCGATTGGGGAACAACCGATAAAGGGTCTGGTCGATCCAGCGGCCGGAGCTCGCATGTCCGTGGCAGAAGCGCTGAGTAACTTGGTCTTCGCACACATTTCCGATATTCAAGTATCAACTGTTCCGTTCGGTTTACAACAGCGAATACTTTCCTTTGTTACATACCTTGTACACTTTCCAGGATGTTAAATGCAGCGGGAATTGGATGTGGGCTGCTAAATTGCCGGGAGAAGGTGCCGCGTTATACGAGGCGTGTTCCGCGATGTGTTCGATCATGAAGGAATTAGGAATCGCGATCGACGGTGGCAAGGATTCTCTCAGTATGGCTGCACGGATCGGAGAAGACGTCGTGAAATCGCCAGGGACTCTCGTAGTTTCTTGCTACGCTCCTTGTCCGGACATTCGTCAAGTAAATAAAGTTAAATCCTTCCACGAAGATCGGACGCTTCAGCGTTTGATATTTTCGTAGGTAGTCACACCTGATCTCAAGGCGCCCGCAGCTGGAGAGAACGGTTACGTGCTCTTCGTGGATTTGTCGAACGGACAGAATCGAATCGGTGGCACAGCCTTCGCTCAGGTTTACAATTCTCTGGGCAACGAAACACCGGACGTGGATCGTTCTGACACGTTGAAGAACGCTTTCCGAGCTACTCAACGTTTAATAGCAGGTATAGCATCGTGTTTGCACCGTTATTCGCATCTATTCACGCATCTTCTGTGGCCCGTAGAGGGGAAGATACTGGCAGGACACGATATCAGCGACGGAGGACTTATCGCGTGTCTTTTGGAGATGTGTTTCGCTGGTATTTCTGGGATGAATCTCAATATATCTCACAAATCGGGGTCTGCTCTCGAAGTACTCTTCGCCGAAGAACTCGGATGGATATTGGAAGTGAAACAGACGAATCATAATTACGTTTTGGATGTATTCAAGCAGTTCAAAGTTCCCGTGTATCTGATCGGACGATCGGAAGGCTTCGGATTATCGTCCAAGGTGTGCGTCTGTCGTGTCAGATTGCGCAAGTGCACGAAGTCAGTCGTTAATTTATTTTCTTAGGTGAAAGTTCGGGTGCAGGAGGAAACGGTTCTGGATTCGACGGTGTTATCGTTGATGTATTTATGGGAAGAGACCAGCTATCAATTAGAGCGTCGACAGAAGAACGTCGAGTACGCGCTCGAAGAGTTTACTGGACTGAAGGACAGAACTGCGCCAGCTTACAAATTAACGTTCGATCCCGATGTCAGGCCCCAGGTTCCTGTTCGGAAAGGTTCGTCTTGTCAGCGATTAGATTCAAAGCGGAGGGAGTTTACAATTTTTTAGTATTTGTACAGCCAACGTTGCTGTTGCTGTGATAAGGGAGGAAGGCGTAAACGGTGATAGGGAAATGGCAGCGACTTTGATGCGAGCAGGCTTCGAAGTTTGGGACGTAACGATGCAGGATTTGTTGCGAGACAAAATTACTTTCGACAGATTCAGGGGTGTCGTGTTCCCTGGTGGTTTCAGCTACGCAGGTATGACGCAAGTACGACGCAACTACAAATTCGAGGGAACGTGAGAATCAAGTGAGATCGATTCCAGACGTACTGGGCTCTGCGAAAGGATGGGCAGCGAGCCTTTTATTCCATCCGTCTCTACGGAAGCAATTGAAAGGATTTATTTCGCGCGAGGACACGTTCAGCTTGGGAGTTTGCAACGGCTGTCAACTGATGTCTCTGTTAGGATGGATAGGAACTGAAAATGACGAAGAGGCGAACGTTTTCCTGGATCACAACGCGTCGGAGAGATTCGAGTGCCGGTGGAGTACCGTAAAGATTGAGAAATCACCGTCGATCATGTTAAATGGTATGGAAAACAGCGTGTTAGGAGTGTGGATCGCTCATGGCGAGGGAAGGTTTACGTTCCGTAACCACGAGGTTTTAGAGAAACTGAAGAGAAGTCATTGTCTGGCTATTAAATACGTGGATGATTACGGTAATCCGACTGAACGGTATCCACTTAATCCTAATGGAAGCACAGGTAACGGCGTTCATCAAACGGTTGTGTTTCGCATTATCCTGTAACAGCGCAAATCCGTATAGCATAGTGATGTGCAATTAATGACTCGTTACAGAGGGTATCGCTGGTATCTGCTCCACGGATGGCCGACACTTGGCGGTGATGCCACACCCCGAGCGTTGTACGGAAATATGGCAATGGCCCTGGAAGCCCACCGACTGGAAATACGTCAATTCACCATGGCAGCGTATTTTCGACAACGCTTACGCGTGGTGCGTGTCGAAATGTTGATCGATCACATTGTGCGTTTTGCGAAAGTGCGTACGTACACGCACTCTCCTCCTTTTTTTTTCTTTCAATAAACTATCGCGTCACCACGCCGTTTGACAAGTCTTACACTATTACGGATCAAAAATCGTTTATTTCCTAAAGTACGGTAACGTTGTTTTATCAAATATGAAAAAAATAGTGTGATTAAAGTTCGTTGCTACTTAGCTCGTGTTATTTAAACGAGTCCTGCCTGACTTTGAACAACTGCGGGAAGTGATTCGTGTCGAAGATGTCCTGTAAATGTAAATCGCACCGTAATATCACAACACCGGAGGGATTCACTTTAACTTTTATCTTCGTTTGCGGCGTGAGGACACCGTAATTCACGTCTTCGTACAAATCCTGGAAACGTGCACCGGTTGTTTTACGAGATTCTTCGAGGAGATCGTTCAATTACGTACCTCTACGCTGTATCCACCGGGATACTGGAGTCCAAGTTCCTTTAACGTGACAGACACGTCGGACGGCGTGCCGTCCGTCCTTCTGTTCACGAATGCTATAGCGTACGAGAAGTAATTCTGATTAACCGGAGAAATTGGCCTCGCCCAAATTTCGATACCCTTGTGCTGGAATTACATCGATGTTTCAATACGCTCGGCGCGTTCAATGTCGATTATTTACGCGCAACAATTACTGACTTTGTAAATACGTCGGCCTTGGATGCCTAACGGATCCTGGTCCACGGCTATGATCTTTCTATTCTGTAGGATAGCTTTGTATTCCGGCCTGATCGTTCGGAGATCGACGGACATCAAAAGCGGCGCGGCCAGAATCGCCCACAACGCCATTTGCGTTTTACTCTGTTCGTAACTGAGCCCGAAGTTACCGATGATCAGCATGTCCGGATCGTTCCAGTGGCCAGGACCAGCGTTCGGCACGATTCCGTCCTGATTATTTCCGTAATAATCTATAATGGTTTCTAAACTGTTCCAGGAGTCTTGAATGTCGTCGAAATTTCTCCAGAGGTTACAGTTCTCCGTTATGGCAGTGTAATTCGGCTAAAATTTTGTACAATTTAGAATCCTTTGATCCTTCGAAACGGACACGCTCCGCTGCGGATACCAACCTGCATGCCGGCATAGATCTGATAGACTGGCCAACTACAAGAGTACACCATAGATCTGCCGGTTTGATTCAAGTAGTATCCAAACTCGGGATATCCTGTAATATTTTATTAAAATAGAATTGCGAAGCTCGTGGAACGAGCGATCAATCGAAGTATACCTCTGTCCATCTCAGAGGGCTGGGAATAACATCCGTCCAATTTTACATAGTCAACATCCCACGCTGCGAAGGTGTGCGCGTCGGCCTCTAAGTGTCCTAATATTCCTGGGTAACCGGCGCAAGTGTAATTACCGAAGTCCTCGTAGATACCGAACTTGAGACCTTTCGAGTGAATCTACCGATTCGTATAGAACATTTTTATCGGTGCGAACAAATAAAGATAAGATCATTGTACGAGAACCTACGTAGTTCGCGAGACTTTTCATGCCATACGGGAACCTCTGCCTGTCGGGCACTAACTGACCATTGACGTCTCTGTCTTTTTCCAACCAGCAATCATCAACGTTGATGTACTCGTACCCAACTGCTGCATAGCCCTCTGCTACCACGATATCGGCCATAGTGCGAAAAAGTCGATCGCTGAGGAAACATGCTTTTCGTCATCATTTTCACAATACAATGTATTATGAATTCTTTTCGGCTAGACTCGTTACAAGAAAAGATTGATCTTTCGTCCGAAAGATGTTTCAACCGTTACATACATATTCATTTCTTGTTAGTAACGAAGCCTTGGACTAGAATAGCGATTCAGAACGTGTGCGACACGGCTCTGAGACGGCTCGCGAAGAATTATTCTTAAAGCATCGATGATTCGCGTAGACTCTGTTAAGTAATTCTGCTGTAATCGACATCTTATGAAATTAATGATTGAAAAGGGAAAAGCAAGAACGTTTCGAACTGCGGTGGTACCCGTCTAAAGAAATCTGTATAGAATATTTTCACACCGGACTGTAATCTCCAGACACAGAGGTATGTAACATAGATGCTAATGAAGTTTCACTTGATCGTCAGGAGTCAGATTACGCTGATGAACACAATGCGTGCACTCCAGTTTCCAAGCTACAAATAAATATCGAACGAAACGATTTTGGAAAGGGAAAAACGCTCTCACCTGATGCAGTTGTCAGGATCGTTTTTGCAGTCCGTGTTGCACCTGAATCGTTCCCATGCGAGCCATCCCATCGGCGGTGTTTTTACCAGACCATTGTCAAGGGCCAACGTTAAATCTGCCACTGACACGATCAACCACCACGTCCATATTATCTGCATCATTCTGCAAAAATGCACGTTTCGTACTGTGAACTCTTGGTACGACGAGAAGAACTGTTCACCGAACGCACGAAGCACACGATGAGTAGCACGAACGACTGTTCGATCTGTACGAAAATCCGTTTGATGCGAACGTGAGCGATGAACATGAGACGGCCACGACTGTTTCGCCTCGTGTTCGTGGCGTTTCTAGCAAAATTGAATCTTGCTCGTTGCTGGGACGAAACGAAACGATGACCGAAAGAATAATGAAGAGAGAACAATCTCCGTCGAAGGAGATCTGATCATTTAAAGGAGCGTGGCAAACTCGTCGTGGACATCCTGCACTGCTGTTGGCAAAGACTGGCAAAGACTGATCTGATATAAGACTGTAAGACCTCCAACTCCGCGCGCGAGTACTTTCACCCAATGCCCCATTTCATTTTTACACACGATCACTGTCGCTCGCTGCTGGTGTGAGAGCATTGATTTCCTTTTGTATACGCATTACCGCCGAGGAGACGGCCTCGTACACCGACGCGATCCCATATCCCATCGTCGTAACTATTACGATACGATACATCGCAATATCGCAATTACGCCCACCAGAGACAATTGCCGCGCGATTGTTTGTTTTTTCTCTCGTTCAATTAGAGCTTGATACATGTTTAACACGTATAACTATGTGAATCGAAACCGTTCTTCCTTTCATCGATACACGATTTTATCATCACATAAATCGAAGAACGTAATTTGCATACATACCGGGACAGAGAGTCGAGGGATAATGCGTACAATTTAAGAAACGTAAATTACACAATTCACGAGGCTAGATATTCTGTACATACACGAAGTTAAACTTGACATTTCAACGACTGAGAGGAAATAACGAGTTACTTGACTTACATAGACTCCAACACCAAATGGCATGTTCAGTATATACGGGCTTGGCTTCGGCCGATACAAGCCGGGAATGTTTGTTTTAGAATGAACGTGAGGTAAAAACGAGGTAAATAACTCATAAAAAAGAATCTTGACAGTCGAAGAACGGGTCGAAGCGAAGTTGGAATCGTTTTTAATAAGCACGTACGAAGGAAAATGAATGATCGTCGATGTAACATGCTCGATCCTTGATTTCCATCGGGGTTTACGCCGCCGCGTTTACTTTCCTTACTTTCATTTCGATTACCTAATCGAGAGGAAAAATTGATCGCGTGTGCCTTAGACGCGGATTCTCCGTGTTGCTTTATCGATTCAAGCGACACTGCAGTTGAAAGGTATATTACTTTTGGTAGTTGAAAAGGTTTTACATGCACTTACCTCATTCTCTTACCTCTATGATTTCGACACGTTCAACTATAAACACGTTTTAATAACTAAAGCTGCACAACGAGAAAGGTGCGCTCGGTTTCAAATAATTTCTTATTTATATGATTTCGTTGGAGATACGACACGAGGCGATTAACTGATAGCGTTGTTGAATAAATTCAATCGATCAAATTTTTATCTCCATTGTGAATACAAAGAGAAGATATACTTACACGAGACCTGTGGATTATATGATTTTAGCGTAAACCAACTTTCACGAGACATTGGCGTTTGTATACTCGAAAATTTATATGCACAAAGCGGAGATAGTTTCCCGTATCGTGCGACGTTCCGTAGATAAGAAATTTTTCTATGATAAAGTAGTATCGGAATCTATTCACAAAATATTGATCAATATCGATGCAGTCATCGGTTTGTCACGGATCGTACGATGCATAAATCTCATCGATCTTTCCTCAGTCAGATAAACTCTGAGCATTGATTTTTTAATCAATCCCAAGTGTTTGCGAATAAATTCCATTGTCCGAAAAGAACTGATCGTAACGTCGTCTCTTCTGTACGCGTGAAACAATTTCCGTCGATACGTTTGGGTATATGGTTAAATTATTGAAATCCATACATACGCACATATACAGACACGAGAGAGAGAGAGAGAGAGAGAGAGAGAGAGAGAGAGAGAGAGAGAGAGAGAGAGAGACGTTTCCACCGATTTCAATCCCACCGTAATCGTCATGGCGCGGGGGTAGTTTGACGGTGGCGCCACGGTACGTCGCGCCATTGAACCGTTCATCCCCCATCTTTGTCGTGTGCTCTTCTTTCTCCGTTCAGTCTCTTCCCTCTTCCCTCGTTCCCGTTCGGACGTCCAGAACCCCCAACGATATCCCGCAGCCAACCGTCGTCACGCGGGGCCGCCGGGGGGACGGACAGTCGGTTTTAGTTTACCTGGTAAAAGGAAAACGTGTTCGGCACCCCAGCCGCGCGTATCTGTGCCGCCCGCGTGCAACCTACGTGCCTCCGTAACCGACTTCGATCATCGGTTACCCCTAGGATCTCGCGGGACATCTCATGTGAGTAAACTCGAGCAACGTCGCGCGTTTCCGACGTATTATGGCGTGGAAGTGTTGGTGGCCGAGCATTGCAGTGGCATCGTTCTCGTGCACCGGGATACACCGCCGCATCGTCGGCCAGCTGTCTTGAATCACCGTCGGAACATGAAGATACCACCCCTGTCATGACCTAGGTAACGCCAATTTTTCGTTCTTCGCTCACATTCAACGGATCGCGAATCGCGACAGACGTTGCATTTCGTTTCGTCATACGCTTACGATTCGAAAGCTTTTCTTCCAACGCTTTTCAACGACGTTCCGTCGTACTGTCAGGCCAAGGGGGCGGGGGGGGGGGGGGGGGGGGGGGGGGGGGGGGGGGGGGGGGGGGGGGGGGGGGGGGGGGGGGGGGGGGGGGGGGGGGGGGGGGGGGGGGGGGGGGGGGGGGGGGGGGGGGGGGGGGGGGGGGGGGGGGGGGGGGGGGGGGGCAGAGTTTTGTATCGAGGCGCGTTTCCTGCAGTTTCCTGGTTTCAAGATGATCGTGGTTCACGATGATCGTGCCAGGGTGCATCTGCGATCTGTTGGTGCGTAACACCCTCGGAACGCTCGACGAGATCAGTGACTCGAGACGGTGCGTGTTCGAGCACGATTCTCATTGATTTCCGTTGATTCTCGATGACAGTGAGTGCTCGACGTCGTGCGGTTTCATGGAGGAATCGGACGTTCGTTTCTACAGCACATTTCACGTGCCATTGACGTGCAACGAGCGCAAACGACGAAACGTATGAATGGGTAATGGCGGCACCCCGAGACAATAATTTTAGATAGTGAAACACATATAGCGCTGCGATCGTTCCATTGATCTGCATTACGTCCAAGTTCATAATTTCTAATTATCAAAACTCTATGCTTTAACCGTAATCCAATTTCACGGTCTTGCGAAATCTAAGAGATTGATCCATGTCGAAGAAACAGCGGAACGGTCGAGCCCGAAGACTGGCAGGCTTTTATGCAAAGTAAGACATTTATGGTAGAATTTTGTACGATGTAATTTAGATGGAAATCTGTTCAATCATTTCGATATGCATGCAGCTTCCGATGCGATTCTGTATGTACTCGGTCTCGTTCCGAGTACATCGAATTCATCCACTTATTAATTGGCATTCGCTACTACGTCCAGAGGTTGAATTACTTTTTATTACAGTGCGCGCGTGGGGTTTACGTAGCACACGTATGCCTTGAACGTGGTATATGCGTAATGTCTGTGTACTACGCGAACCGTATAATTTATTCAGAAGTAAAAGTGGCCTAATGCGGGCGCATTGTTAACGACGAGGTAAAAGCGAGCGATTCGAATGAATTAATGACCGTCTCACCGAGAGTTTAACTACTTGAACATGATCATCGGCCGGAGTATCGGCCCGTGTTCTCCTCCTGGACGTGCATCAGCAGGAACATGTTCCGCAGTTCTCTCTCGTTGAACCAACTACCAACCAATTTTGCGACGTTATCGTAGTAAGTACATAGATTTAAGCATAGAAGAGATCTCATGACGATGCTCGTCTTTTTATCTCGTTAAATTTGGTGTTTGCTATAAATTATGGCGTATGTCGAGAGGCGAGTCTCTATCAATGAGTTGGAACGTTTCCGTGGAAAAATCGTTAGTGGAGAAGCCGGTTGGTGGCCGGCCAAAAAAGCGGCAGCCATGCACGATGACGTTGTTCGTTCGTAGCCCATTTTGGTTCACTATTTACCATATTTTATCTAGGGCGACGCGGGTAAATCGATACGCGCTACTTTCATTCATGGCTGCCTCCCCTCGCACGGCTGGCACGTTGCCTCTGCGTACCACCACCGACGATCAAACCCCCGATCCCTACCACCGCTATTCCGAGGATCAGTGGCATGGCTATCTCGGCTATCTCCCGTTGCAGCGATTCTCAAATTCTCATCCCCCGTTTCTCCGCTCTGACGTCATTGAACCTGTGCAACGTGCTCGGGCAGATTGTGGTTTACCAGAAATTTGAAAACTTGAGGCGACTGTGAGAGAGGAAGTACTCGGTGCATCAGGAATTTAATTTATTAGACTAACGAGTCTCAGTCACGACGTGACAATTGTTTGGACGCTGCGGTGATCTTAGATATCGAATGAGAATCCGATGAAACACAAATGGGAGAGCGATTTGTTGTATGTGCAGTGAGTATCCGAGACGTTGAAACTTTGTAGATAACGTTCACGGAATCAAGCCGGGATTATAGACCACATTTCCAGATTCTATTTGCATACTGGGTTAAGAGGGGTTTCCGTTAGCCCGCGTTCGATATCGCGAGGAAGGAATCATCCTCTGGAATACATAATCGGTCTCATCCTCCTTCCGTTTTCACTGGGTAAGGTGTACGTCGTGCATAGGTAACAGGTTGCTCGGAACAGGCCGATGCTTCGATTGAAAGCAGAGAAGAGCGAGAGGCTCTTATAACGGTGCACGAGAATTAGCTCGAGTTCGAGTGCTCTTTTATCGGAAATTGCCAGGATGATTCAGTACCTCCCGAGGAGAGTCAAATCGAAATTCAGATAATTGTAGATTGAACATTTATTATTCGATTGAAATGTTCAATTGATTTTCACACTCCGATACACGTTCTGATTCTTCTGCTTCTTAGAACCATTCTCCTGTTTTTTACTATCTCTGGAGTAGAGAGTCGACGATACCACGTTCGTACTGCTGTCACGTTCACCACCTCCGGGGCCACCCCCGTTGACGCATGATTGCGAGAACCACCACCCCCGTCGAATGCCACATCGCTCCATTGATTCAAATCTTTTTGGGTTAGTATCACTTTATTGGATCCCTGTAAATGTAGCGAGGATGGCTCGAAGCCGTTGCCAGATCCACGGTACGCCGTATCACCTCCCACCCTGGCTCGTCGCGTCACTGCCGACACCCGTTTACACCCCCGCAAGAATATTTCAATCGCCCGTGGCTGGCTGAACCATCTCCACCCCCGTCCTGACCGTTCTCCTCGCCCCTGCTTCCTCGTCATCGGGTTACCACTCTCCTCTTGCATACGCAGTTCTCCCTCGCCTCCTATTTTTAGAATATCCCGCGCAGAATAAATGGCCCTGCGACCAGCTCGTTCCTCGGGGATCCTGGCTCCAATTCACCCGATAACAAATGTCTGCGACCGTTGATTTTCGAGTCGACTCGAATCATGCCCGGGGATCGGTGAGAGAAGCGTTTGACGAATCATTCCGTAAGATCTGTTTATAACTTTGACAAATCATTTCGTAGAAACGATCTGCCTTGGACGATCTGTCAGGTTTTCTTGATTGCAATTAAAACTGTCTTTACGATTAGTCACGCAGATCACGCGTTCAACCTCGGGTAACGTTATACTCTTGTCTCACGATCAGACTGAAACGACCTCCTGTCGTGTCCGGCAGCTTCGATTAGAAAGGATACAACACGGGTTTACGCGTTCATTGAAAAAGAAAATTAACGTTACAAAACTTATTCTACTTTGTCCACTGCCATTGTTATATGTATATAAAACTGTACGACTGATCGTTGAGAACTCGGGGGGGCTTTTGCTGACCGTAAGAGAAATTACTATCGAGCAGTAGAATATGAGCGTTCACGATCAGCCAATGAAAGTGGCTCGCCTATAAAGGTCAGTCCTCCTGTTCTGAAATGAACAGCGAAGAAACGCAGTCCTATGAAAGTCATGGTATTTTTCGTTCTCAAACGCTCAACGGCGAACAATTTCAATGTGAAATTTTCTTGTTTGCGACTGGGCTTGGCCGCAGATGCTTTCACGGCTTCGAGCTAGCTTGCAAAAACTGAGAGTTCGACTGCAGTTGCATTCAGAACTCGACTCATCCGAATCTCGGTGAACGATAGATCGAACCTTAAATCCGTGAGCGCTATACGGGCCGAAGGCATTGTTGTACGCGAACGAAAGCGGTAGTACTTGAAGAGTTTTCGGCTTCAGAGAAATCGCGATATGATTATAGTAATCGTATCGACTGAGAAAACGTGTCAATCGGGCAACCCTGAAACAGCCTCGCCTCAGCCTTAGCCAAGGTCTGAAAATCGTTAATCACCGTTCCATTAATAATTCCCGCTAAATTTATGCGAACATAAATATCCCACTCTCTTTCCTTTTCCACCACGGCGAGTCGTGACGAGTGGAGAATGTCAAGAACAAAATCTCTGCTGACATTTCGTTTTTTCTTTTTTTTTTCGTTTCGTGTCGTTCTTCTTGGAGGCCGGCCTTTCGTCTGGCCCGTTTTTCGTACCGTCGTATCTACAATTAAATAAAAGCTGAACACTTTTCTCGCGTCGACGCGGCGTCTAAAAGATAGATGGAATTCGGTATGGATCTTCTTCGAGACGGAATCTCGAGATCTCTCGACCCGGAGTCTCGAAATTGAATTTTAAAACGGATGACTGCAGTCTATCAAGTAAAATTTCACTGCAACAAGCTGCGCGCCGAAGACTTCGAAACAACGTTCGACGAGACTTACGATTAGTCGGCAGTTGGTCGGGAGAACGAGACCAGTTTCTTAAAACTTTCCCGTTGCCATGTAACGATATGCTGATGAAACTACCGTCTACTTTCGTTCAAACATCGGTAAATCTCGAGAAATTACGCGACAGAGCTGTGAACATGAAGCTTGACCGAGATCGTTGTTATCGGTTAAGAACGGGTTAAGAACGAATTAAGAACGAGTCTGCCTCGTTGTTTGCACGGACTTTGGAAGTCTGTTCTGTATTTAAATAAACGAGCTGAAAAAAAAAAAAAAAAAAAAAAAAACAGAGGAACGTCTGCGAGGAGGAACCAGTTTTACGAAAACAGCACGATTTCGTGGCAACCGGTTTCCTTTTTTGGAACGTTAAATTCGTGTTGGAACGTGACCACGGCTACGTGGGCTCACGATCAGCGAGGATTCACGACTGAGAGTCGAAGAAGATCAAATGGAACGCGAAATTGCCAAGACGAACACTGCTAACTTCGATCGGCATACGCGAAAATCGAAGAAAATTCAACGACCAGAACGATCGTCATCATCACGCTTTCGAGATATCGACGTGCAAGTTGGACACGGTGATATTATCGTTACCCATAAAATGATCCAAGAATGGAGCACTGGGACGTTTATGAGCCACTCACCGACGTCCTTGCACCTTGGACGGAATGTGGGTCGCGCCTGGATTCGTTCGAAATTGAAAACGATCATTGTCCCTCGGTTAATAATTCTGTACAGATTACACGGTAATCCGACTCGTCGAACGAAGGGAGAAGAGCAAATACATCCAATTTCCATCTCGCCTCGATCTAAATCTAGTTCGGGTCGGAGATCGTTTCCTTGTGAGTCTTCTGCCGAGCAATTTCTGACCTGACGAGCACCGTATAGGGCAGAGTCAAACCGTAAGAAAGAAATGTCGCCATTCGCCGTTCGTTTTCTCGTTCGGGTCTCTGTTTAGAACGGTCGATCGGACTCGTGACAACGGTGCGTAATTATCGCGGCATAATTATCTAGTCCGCGTTACGTTCAGTGGTGGCCAGCGAAAGTCCATTCTCGAGTCCGCGGTTCGTTCGAGACGCTGCCCACCCACGGCCCTCGACCCGTCCTTTCAACGTTTGTCCCCTCTCTTCCATGAAAATCGTTCCGTTCTGTGAACAGACCGCGCACTTTTATGCCAACTAAAACTTTTATCAACGGCCCGAACACGAACAGAATCAGATGTGACTGGTTCAAAAGTCTTTTAACATTGGTCACCGGTCGAACAGATATTATGCAAACGAGCTGCGGCGAGCACGTCCAGTCCGTCGGAAGACGGATCCTTAACGGTGCAGGTCCTTCGATCCTGCACGATGCAAACTCAATTTGTTCTCCGGGTATACCGGGTGACCTACTTCGCCGTTTAATATAGAGCGGTTCAGCAGCGGGAGAAGTGTGCGCCGAGAGCCGGGGGAGAACGAGAGCATCGAGCTCGAGGGAAGGCGCGAGGAATTTCTGATAATTAGGATTTTCACCGAGAAGAACACGCTGAATGCCCGTGTCAAGGATATCTTTATTAGAAACCGATGGTGGTTGGTCTCCGTTTTTCGGGACACCGCGTTCGACTTCCTCCTTCCCGTGTTCGTAAAACCGAAATGAATCGCGGGATAATCTTGGCTAGAATTCTTGCGGGTGTCGCGTGAGGGGGTCTGTTCGCAAGGGTTGCACAACACCGTAATCACGATCATTCATGTCCGTTCATGATCACCTTTATGGCTTGCCCCACGAGAGTCTCGCGATTCATTTAAGGATGTATTGGCTATACAGTCAATCCCAAAAGTTCATGTACCTTAGAAAAACGCATTTCCTATAATTAAAAATAGTGCATTCTTCTTCTAATTTCGATATTTAATGAGTTACATAGGATTATTTGGCATTTTATTGATGTTGACAAAATCCAACCATCCCACCGTCGAAACGGCGAATTTTTTTATAAAAATTTCGTTTTCCCACCATAACTCCTAAACTGTAGATCCTACAGGAAAATTGCATAGGACCTTTCTTGTAGAGGACAACGAGATCTACAATTTCCATGTAAAAAATTTTCGCTAGCATCAATATTTAACGAGTTATTGACGAAAAACTAAAAAAGAGTTTTTTGCAAATTACTCGTTAACTATTGACGCTAGCGAAAAGTTTTTACATGGAAATTGTAGATCTCGTTGTCCTCTA
>NW_017176693.1:1179694-1247166 GCF_001652005.2 Ceratina calcarata | reverse complement strand
GGGGTACCCCTTGCAAAAATCTCGGAAAAATCGAAAATTTTTTTTTCTTGTTTATTATTAGCAATGCTCTTTCGACGTCTGATTTCTTTTTAAAAAATGCGTTTCTAAAGTGCATAAACTTTTGGGATTGACTGTATAGCCAATAAATCCTTAATAAACCCGATCTCCCGTCTTCTCGTTCGCACGCGAACTCTTACTTTCGTCCAGTCATCGTTCACGCGTTCACGATCGTCGTCGATCTCATTGACCGACGACGACGACGATCGACCAGACAAAAGTTTATTATGAAAAAATGTTCAAACGATTCGATCGGTGTTGGATCGGGTTCGCGAACGAGGGGGATCGATCTTTCGTCGCCAGTGTCCTTGATCCCAGAGGGACCGACCGACGCACGAGACGAATGATACGATACGACAGGGTTTTCCAAACTATGTTTCGCTGAACCTGAATAGGTGTTGCGAAATGTTCGATTGTAGAAAAAGTTTGGGACACCGTGCGCTTCGGGCGTCAAGGATACTTGGTTCACGTCGGCGGACCGTGTCAATGACCGATCTCGCATGCTCGATCAACAAAATAAAGAGAATAGGCACCGAAAAACGTGCAGAGAAGTCGCTAAAATCGGGACAAATATTGTCGCCGCGGAGGCGTCGAAGATACGCAACGAAACATTGGAGGAAAAAATTGCACGACGAGTCGGCTCATTCGATCGGTTTAACGGATCGCCGAGACGCTTCGATCGGAGCCAAAGGCAGGATGGTCGAATAAATTCTAATTGGGTCGAAGATTGCTCGCCTGCGAACCATTTATTGCGGCGGAACTGGAACTCGATTCGCGAAGGACGGCCGTACAAGAAAAGACCGCCGCAAACGTCATCGCGCAAACGGATCCGCTTCGACACATTTTTCCTTTTCTCGTTCTCCGTTCCGTGCATTTGCGAACGGCGTTAATTGAATGCGAACACTCGGTCTCATTACGAATCGATGTCAGCTTCGTTTAGATTCTAGTTTTATCTGATTCTTCTGAACCGACGACGGCTCGTTCGCTCGACGTGCGTAGAGAAGAGAATCGATCGAAGACGACGTAGGCAGGATTTGAAATCGCGTTCGACTGCTATCTCGCTTCTATCTTCGTTCCTTTCTCTTTACCACTTTCACTGTCACTCGACTGCGAATTCCGCTTAGGCGTTCCCAGCCACAGATTCCTATCTCCAACGAAAGTCCTCGAATCGTTCTTATTGTCGGCGCGCTTAAAAAATATTCGCAGAATCGGCTCTCCGTTCTCGTTCGACAAAGCTCCGTTCTCGCTCGATCGATCGATGCTCGTTCGTCCTCGATTACGGAGAAACCTGAATTCGCATTTTGAAATATGCTCGTGTCCACGGCGACGAGCCGTGCGCGTGTCAAAGGCAGAGGGTGCACGTGCGACGCGGTTTGACGTGCGTTCGGTCCAGCGGCGAACGTCCTTTAAACGAGTTAAACCAACGCATCGAAATTAACCCGGTTACGCGAACAGAGCATATCGAATGAGTTCGACGCGCAGCCGCTCGCATCTCTGGCGTCAGAACGTACATACACGTGTCTATTCAAGTAGATCGTGGTAGAACGTTTGCGTAGGTTGATTATCCGAGAACAGAGGAAACGGAAGCGGGACGAGTCCTCGAGGAACTCGCCGCGCCAGACGTAAAATGCACGCAGGCAAACCTTAGAGGGATCGTCCTCAGATGAGATTCATTGGAAAACGTGTAAAAAGATGTGTAAGGACGATGCTCGAAACTGAAGGAACGTTTTTATTTATTTATTTATTTATTTATTTATTTGTTGACGGACGAGCCCTTTGATCTACAATTAGGTGGAAAATCTCAGTGATAAAAGAATGACCGATGAGTCTGTCTTGGACGATTTCACGGAGAGCGACGAATGTTTTCCAGAGCGGAGAACGGCAGCGATCTCGATGCACGCGGATCGTGACACGAACAAAGAACGAGAGAGGGAGGAAAAGGGGAACGGAGTGTCTCTCTAATGAAGATTCGCTCGATGCTCTGTGTTTGCACGCACGCGGAATGCAGAGATGTAGTACGGGCAGGCCGCGAAGGGTGGTGGGTGGTAGCTGGGAGACAGGATCCGAGCCGGCGGCCCAGTTAGAGGGAGAAACGGAGGCCTCTTTGTTTCCCTTTGAAGGCGGTCGGGTAGGTACCACCTGCTACTGCCGCCGCTATCGGCGGCGGCAGCGGCGGCGGCGGCGGTAACACGAATCGAGTGCAGTGATGCTGTCCACGGTTCCACGGATTGATCCCGTCGTTCCACGTTCTCGTAGAGCCAAGAGTCGCGAAGAAGATCCACGTTCCCCTTTGACGCGGCGACGACGACGACGACGACGACGACGACGACGACGACGACGGTGTGCACGCCGGGGCTTCGATTCGCCGTGTACGCGAGTGAGAGGAATCCGATCGATCTCGAAGAGCGACGATGCTTTTACAGACGGAGCATCCCTTCTCCGTTCTTGTTCGAGAGCTTTGATCCGCTTCCTCGATCCCTGCACACGTGCTTCCTCTCTGTCCTTCGGAATCAGTGGATCGGTCTCACTCGCCTTCCGGAGAGGATCTCGTAATCTTCGGTGTTCGAAGGAACGTTCGTCGTCGACCGAACCGTCGGTTAAACGCTCGCCAAAAGTTTCGATTGGAAACTGGAAAATGTGATCTCGTCTGGTACGGCGAGAATGCCTAGAAAGAGAGCAAAATCGAGAACTGTCTCGACGAGAGCCACCGAGCCCGGATTCCCGTGAAGAGAGGAAAAGGGGGACAGAAATTACAGGAGGTAGAAGATAAACGTCTCGAAGCGAGTGGTCACCCATCGATGGGGAGGAGCGTCGTCGACCTGATGACGTTCCTGGACGTCTGCCAGCTGTACCTCCAGACGAAACGGAAGTCGCGCAACCTGTACACCCTCTGGGCCATCGTCACGTTCATTCGTACCGAAGACACCGGCGACTTCCTTCGCTGGTGCCGGGCGTACACCGTTCCCCATCTGCGACACAAGAGCGACCGCGTGACCGCCGACGAGAAAGAGAGAAAGAGAGTGGACAAGCTGATTCTGAAGCTCCTCCAGGAGTTGTTCTACTGCGGATGCATACCGCCTGGCGAGGTCGGTCCGTGACGACGACCCATCGGGACGTAAGTCCCACCAATTGTATCTAGATTTCATTGCCGGCAGTCCGACGGGCGATCGTTTCAGATGTTTCTGAAGGTATCGTCTAGTTCGGTTGATCATAAGTACGAGACGATAGTTCACAGACGGTCTTCGCAGTCGCTCGAAGCGAGTGAACTTGGACTCGAATTCAGCCTCTATAGGGAGGATCGATCTACCTGTAGATTCCATCTGGGGTTCGCAATCGTTCTTGCCCGACATTGTTTTTTGTGCGACTCCGCAGACGTCTCGTTGCAGGGTTCTTCTTTTTTCAACGGAGAGGCCCCTCGACCTGTTTGCGTCGTCGACGTCGACGAGTGTCGACGACGGCCGTCTCGACGAGCCGAGAGCCCTCCGGCGTTGCGGCGGACAGGAGCTCTCGGAAAGGATGCCGAGAACTCGCGCTCGGTCACGGAGACGACAGGCTCTGATACTGGCAATGGGTTTCCGAACAGTTACTAGATATCAGAAGTTTCGCGAGCCTATTGAAAAAGTTGTTGCACCTTGAATTCTCACGTCGAACGAGAGACTTTTGTAATTTTGTATAATTCTGAATAGGAAAGACCAAGTGTTCGTCCTGTACGAGAATCGAGCGTACTTGTACGTCGTCAACGATGACGATTCTCGCGTTTCTGATGGGCTGACGGACATTGGTACTCGTGGCGAATATCACCGATCAGATCGACGTATGTAGAGCACTTTCCGGTAGATAAAATCCAGTCGTACGGACAGCCGGTCCTTGTATCTCGTATCGTTTTCACGTTCGGGCTGTCGACGAGGAAATTGCGGACGGTCCGATCGATTGTCCAAAGCAAGATCCTGTCGCTCGTTCGGCCGACTCTGATCGCGAACAATTACCTGCTCTGTTTTCGACGTCGTTAGAAAGTTTGAACCTTTCTCGGTTCTCGGAACAAATTATTCCTGCCTCTCCAAGCGATCGACCTTCTCTCGCAGATCCACGCGGAGCCATGATTTAAACCAAGTAAAACGGAGAGTGAAACCGTTACGGCGCAAACAATGGTTTCGGTAGGAGTAACTTGGTTGTAACCGATTATGTAGGACGTACGGTGCAAACTCGGCTCTCCGGACATCGTTCCGAGGTAATCTCGAGATAGCTGTTCGCTGGTCAATACGCGATTCGTTACGATGCGACGGGGACGATAACGCAATTAATTAGGTCGAACATATGCTACCTGTGGCTTTTGGCTCGACGCGGCTCAACCGAAAATTTTCCCGACGTTCCCGACGTTTATGTCCCGATCGAAAACGAGGTATAAACGTCTCCTACGAGTTACATTTCAATATCGATCGAAAAATTCTCTGCGAAAACCAACAAGACGAAGTCGATTACTATGTCACTCGCGACGCAACGTCGAGTCGTCTACGATGAACGAACGCTTGACGTTGACGACGTTGAATGATCACTGGTCATAGGGCGAGCTCTTAAAATCGGGGACAAAGTTTGTCCACGGCTGATTTCGTTTCGGTAGAAACAGGTTGGATGATCCACTGTGTTAAAATAGCTCGAGTTCTTTTAGCTATACGGCGACCTCGAAGTTGCGCAGCGTCCGGAAACGCGGAAGTTCCCCAGGTTGTTACTTGTCGGAGGGGTGGGCAAGTCGACGGAAGTACCGGGAGACGAGTATTTTTAAACCCCCTCTTTCAAAAGACTTTGTCTCGGAACTTTAGGAAACTTTTCAACTCTGACCTTTCACGATACTTGCCGCCTTGGGGCTGACACCGTTTCACGTAAAAGTGTTTAAAAATTCCCAAAAGAGACTCGGTGCGCAATAATTGTCCAACAGTCTGAACGTGTCCAGTGACTCGTACAACGAATCCTGAATCGTCTAGGAGATTATATGGCACTTTAAACGACCATGTAAACGATGAAATTGCACTCGAAACGAGCGTCTCGTCCATTTATGCGTTTGATAACGTGTTCTAGGACCGAGGAGGATCGCGTCGCTGTAATTATCCGGCTGAACGTCGCGCAGAAACGTAAAAGTCAGCCGGGATTAAGTCGTCGCGAGTTTAATAAGCATCGACGATTCCCGTGAAACGTACGAGGCTGGGCAGGGGCACGGTGGCGTTCGATAAATGAAAGCGTCGAGAAAGTGTGAAACCGGTACCTTCAAAGCCGGAATCTCTCACCGATTACGGGATATCGATCGGTGGATGACCAAATAAAATTGACGGCTGTCTACGACTCGACTACTACTGAGAACGAAAGCGCCGCTGGAACGGAACATATTTTTGATCGCTGAACAACTTCGTAGACCGAAAGAAATTTCTTTTATTTAGTTATTTTTATTTTTGTTTATTTCACGGGTGAGAAACCTATCGAAACACAGTGTAGCAGTGATACAGAGCAGGAAGTTGAAGCTAACGGCGTAGGAGGTTGTTAAATATATGAAAGATAGACGAAGTAAATATAAAGATATCTTGCGATATCGTACGAGTTGCGATATAAAATGCATATGAAGCTAAAAGGTACTGTTTCGTCTGAGAGAACGCGAGAGGTCATTGAGGTTGATTTCCTTTAAGAGAGGAGGAGAATCAACTTTATGATTTAGTATGTTTGCAAGAAAGATTAATCCAGAGATCGTTCTTCTGTCGTCAAGTGTAATTATACCAAATTTCAGCACGATCGAGGTGTAAGCATGGTCATGGGGGGATGTTCAGTAAAAATTGAACTGAATAATTTCGTCGATTAAACACGTTCACGATTCCCATGAATCGATGTCCCAATCTTGTCAGCGAGCTCTGCGCGTTGCGAGAACAATTGAAAGAATGTTTCGACGAGGTCGAAAGAGACGCGAGTTATTTTTTCCTCCTTTGTGTCGCTGATGCGCGAGACGAGGTGTCGCGGATTGTTCCCAGCGCGAGTAAATGAGAATCTAGGGCGAATCGACATATGCCCAACGTTCGTTGAAGCGAAAAAGAAACGCGATGCTAGCGTCAAAGCGAGGAGATGACCGTTTGGGCAAGGATTTTCGTG
The DNA here is from genome assembly GCF_001652005.2 of Ceratina calcarata. NCBI lineage: Eukaryota > Metazoa > Arthropoda > Insecta > Hymenoptera > Apidae > Ceratina > Ceratina calcarata. Next base: position 1,240,983 of record NW_017176693.1, on the reverse strand, counting down.
GAGAGTAAAACGTTGGGAGGAAATCGGGACGGAGTTGACCCTGACGGTCTCGGGTGGTTCGATCCAAGTTCTCGCCTACTTAGAAGCTAGGATCGCTTTCGTTCGCCGGTGATTCTCGACCGAGACAGTCTGCTTCAAGATAGAACTCGTTCGGTTCACCCTTTTCCATCTCATTTTATTCGTTTTATGCACTTTAGTTGATAACAGGTCACATGAATCGTGACTACCGATCGTACAGGTTCTCCTTTAATCCATAAGCGTGAATCGACTATGTTTTCAGTATCGCGGACACGCGTGTGGATGAGGGTAAATCATCTCAGCGAGAGGGATGTCTGAAAGCGAGGGAGAGCACGTGGCGCGGTCGGTGGCCTTGGAACAAGCCTACGTTCACGAGGTTTACGAACAATGCGCCGAGAAGACTGTCCAAACCAGGCACTGGCCACGGATCTACCAGTTCCTCGAGGAGCTCGAACCCGGGGCACTCGTCTGTGACATTGGTAATTATATTCTGTGAGATGCAAACCGGACCGACGTCCACCGGCAGATTTGTCTAATCCGTGAAATTTCTCTAAATTAATCTGGATAACACGTCGAGGCGTTCGTTCGTTCGTTCGTTCGTTCGTTCGTCGATGATCATTCATCGACGTCTATTTTTCTCGAGACCCGTCATCTTAGCCCGGTTTTCCTCTCGACTTCGGTCACCAGCGCTTTCACATGATCGATCGACCTCCGTGCGCGGCTCGATCCCACGTAGCGTTCGAACGAGTCTGAAATACCGTGGGACACGTTCTCCGTGGATTACACAAACTCATCGAGGAACGGCGAACTTTAAAGCCGATTCCCGGCGCCGCCCGTCGTGTCCCGGCTCTGATCCACTTTTCGCGCGGCCGCCGGCCTCCGTTCCGAGTGACACTCGGCTGGCTGAGACTCGTGGAACTGCCTCTTGCGACACCGATCAGCTGAGCGAATCGCTGAACCGGAATCGCTCCACCCGGATCTTTCATCGATCGTCTACGTCATACCAACGGTTACCCTGCTATTTCCTTCGAAACCAATTACGACCTCGTCTCGTTGGATTCTTTGCGAGATATCGAAATGACGCGTGTATCGTTGAGAAACTGATTCATAGCTCGTTAGAATTTGCTGGAGGTTCGAATTCGTTGGCTGACGAACGACCGAATGATTTTGCTTCAGGTTGTGGCAACGGGAAGTACCTGAGCGTTAATCACAGCGTCTTTAAGGTGGGAGTGGACCGGTGCAAGCGTTTCACGGATATCGCGCGTGAGAAGGAAAATGAGGTGAATATATCATTTTGAAAAAAAAAAAAAGACGAGAGATCCGACACCGGAAATCGGTTCTTACTTTCTTACGTCCGTATCCTGTATCTGAACCGCGTTTAATCATGTCCTGAACGGATTTTACCTACCTACTGTCATTCAAACGCAACTGACACGTTCCGTGGAAATGAAACATCGTACGATAGATGAAAATCCGACGCGTCGATCGTTTTAACGTTTAAACATTGATTCTTATTTTGGAGGCAGATCTCATTGAAACTGAACGCCGTTTCACGCCGTAGGTATTGATCTGCGACAATCTGGCCCTGCCGTTTCGAGATGAAAGCTTCGACGCGGTGCTTTCGATCGCCGTGGTGCACCACTTTGCCACGACAGAGAGGCGGGTGCACGCACTAAAAGAGCTTGCACGGGTGTTGCGGATCGGCGGCCGCCTGGTCATATCAGTATGGGCCATGGAACAAAGGCACAGAAAGGTAAAACACGACACACGTTCCGTTCTCCATAAAGAGACGATCTGTAGTCAGTTCTCCAGTCACCGAGGCGTTCCATTACGAATTGTAAGGACTCGAATTCGTCTGTTGTTCGAAATCGTTGAGCACGTTTCGGATTAAACACCTAGGCTGTTCGATTCGGTTTATAAGGAATTTCGTTCGACACAATTCAATTCGAACGCGAGCAATGAAACGCGAGCACGACGGTCGATCGGTAAAGGCTCTCCTTCTCAGACGATGCGAATCTGTTGCTGGGAAATGTGCAACCATTCGACGTGTCGCGATTCGAAGATCATTTTTACAATTTTTAGTTCGAGTCTCAAGATGTGTTGGTGCCATGGCCCAAGGCGTACTGCATGCGCTCTGCATCGGACAGATCGAGACGCTCGGGTGCACCGCACGCCGCTGACTTCTATCCTCGTCAGAACCAAAAATACGTATCGTCTTCGAAAAGGTATGTATAAGACATGGGAGAGAAAGAGAAAGAGAAAGAGAAAGAGAGAGTGAGGGAATGAGTACGAAGGAGAAATTATTTATAATTCTGTGTTAATGAAATTGCATTCCTATCAGCTTTTCCTACATCCTGCCGCTCTTGGAACGATATCTCGAACTCGACATAGCAGGCTCGTTAATTATTATCGTTAATGGCGTTTTTGTTACAGAACCGGGCAGCGAAAATGCAAGAGCAAAAGCTACTGGATCGATCCGATATTCAGCCCGTCACCGTCGACCAGCAGCTTGTCCAGCCCGAACGAGACCTGCTACAGCTTTTTTCGTCGAGCTCTGCAGGTAAACCCAGCCCGCGTTGTCACGCGTTGCACGATCGCGTGCTATCGCTGAAATTGCCTCTCGTTTCCATACGCGAACTCTCCGCGACACGATCATTTCCCGCAATAGGTGGCCGAAACGTGGTCTGTGCCCGCTCATCGATTCGTAGATACGTGCACACGGAGCGTCTCTCCTATACGAGAAATCAGGCTAACTGCTCGCGGAACACGGTTCGTATGATGCAATTGGAACGGGCAGAATGCGACGTGGATCGTTCGTCAGCGGGGTGCACGAGTAATTTCGCCTCGCGTTGTTTGCTTCCCTCGCGGATGTTCGATAATCGATGGGAACGAGATTGTTCGGGCTGTTTGCTTGGAAATCGGAATCTCCAGCGTTGATTTCCTTGAAATTAAAAACCCGTTCCTATCGTCGTCCTCTTTAGAAATTGGCTGGAGGCAGGCGAGGATCTGGCGGTCGGCCGTGGTTCTTCGACAGCTGGCAGAGCGGCAATGGAAAGAATCGGAAGAGCTACGAGGATGAACCGCCGGATGCGGACGAGTTGCCCATCGAGTTACGCCGCGTGGAGGACGTCAACATGACGTTGAACAAACAATCGGACTCGCTCAGCATCAAGTCGAAGAGCCTCGGCGACATCCTGGAGATCCAGCGATTGGATCTCGTGCGATCCAGATCGAGCATTCCCGGTCTGTGCTCCGTGTTAACGTCGGAATTGAACCTGGACGGGGAATCGAGAACGTCGTCGTCGATGAGCGGCTCGAAGCCGCGGCTGGTCAAGCAGAAGACCCATCTCGTGGACGACATCGGTTTGGAAAATCCTGACAACACTGCCATTCAAGAACTAGCTAAGGACATTCCAGACTTTCAGGTCTTTACCGTCTTTACTCTCTGTTTGATCGAAACGTCCCTCACAGATGATTCGAATCCCTTTTGTTTTACCGTTGATCATCGCAGGTCTCTCCTGGTCATTGTTCCAAGCGGGGGAGCATCCTGAAGCAGAGCTCGATGAACGAAGAGCTGATGTCTACCGAGAGGCTGGAGGAGAAGGAGAGGGTGCGACGTAACATCATGAAACAAGCGTCTCTGAACGAGGATATCATCTGCAAGGGCAGAACGTTCGAGTCCCTCCGGGAGTCCCTTTACTCCGCGAACGCGACGAAGAGGTTCCAACTGTTGAAAAGTGGCCTTACGAACAAGATAAGACAGTCAACGACGAACATCGAGGTGTCCGGGATATCGATCAAGAACGGGTTCGTGAAGATTCTGCAGGGGTGGAAGTCCAGCGATAGCGACACGACGTCGAACGCGGGCAACGACGAGGCGCGGACGAATAACAACGACTCGAAGGCTCAAACGGGGACCGTGATAAAGAGAGAGGACGGCATCGAGAGGCGCCTGTCGCGCGAGGACGGTTCGGACTCGTCGAAGGACAGCAGTCTGCAGAGCGACACGAGCGTCGACTCCGAGGACAGCCTCGTGTCTGTGATCTTCGTGCCAAAGCAGGACGCACAGGCTACGACAGACGCGGTCGTCCCGACTTCGAACGGCAACAATCACTCGAGCAGCTCAGCGCCGTCTTCGCCGCGCGTCAAGAATCCACCAGATACGCCTAACTCGAGAATCAAAGTCGTCCCCGTGTCGCCGTTGCTCAAACAGTTCCCGACTACTAATAAGATAGCTCCGTCTAGTCCACCGAACTTGTCCCCTCGCACGTTGAACTCCGCGTTGATCAGATCGAACCAATTTTTCGTTTCTACTCCTGTTAACAGCCAGCAGCAGCAGCAGGTAGAGAAGAATGGGAAGAGGCCGGAGATCTTCAATAACGGTTATCATCAGCCAAACGGAGAACAGCAGTGTAACAAACAGAATGCGGAAACCGATATCGTCCCCGAAGCGAAGAAACCCAGCCTGCAAGCTATACGCGCTTACAGATCGATGACCGAGAGTCTGGAGATCGAGGAACAACACATCGTCAAAGACACTGCTCGACTTTTGCCTAATACCGACGAGATTCCCGAGTCGCACGAGAGGATTACGTTCGACGTTAACAAGGAGGAGGAGAATCGCAAAGTCAGACTGGACCAGATCAAGGAGCTGTTGAGACAGAAGCCCGGATTCGCGACCAGAACCAAACAGTCGTTTCCTCTGGTCAGAAGAGCTTCAACGACGGCCACGGGTCGCTTGGAGACCGTCACGAAAGTTCTCCCACGGCTGCTGTCGCTGGAATTGTTCAATCCCGAGACCGACGACTTGGACAGCGATTCCAGCGGTGTATCCTCGCCCGATTCGGTAGGATCCGTGATCAGCGTGATCTCGGACGAGAGGTACATGGCCAAGAAGGATAACAATAAGTCGGAGTGCACCGAGTCCGAAGTGTTGGACAGTTCAGCGGAGAACGTGTCCGACCCGAGCGAGCTGACCGCGGACGAGTCGCCGGGGTACGTGGCTGATTCGAAGGAGGTGGAGAAGGCCACGAGCGGCGGCCTTCCTAGAGTCCTAGAAGCTGCAGCCAGTGCCGCCACTTCCTCGGAAGATGCCGTGGAAACGGCTGTTACGAAAACGCACAGCGAACCGTACACGGAGACAGCACGACGAGACGGCGTCGAAGAGACAACTTCCGAAAGTAAGATTCGAGTGAAGTCCGACATTCAGTTACCGGAAATGGAAGACACCTGGAACGAGGAGTGCCGGAAACATCTGATAGACCTCACCGAGAAGCTCAGCGAGAACTTGATGTATAAGTTGGACGAGAACAAGTCGGACCAGAGGATCCCGGACGAACGAAAGGACCTGGACAAGCCTATCATCGAATCTCCTTACGACGTCTCGAAACCTGCCAAGTCCAAGTACAACGACTTAACGAACACGATCGCCTGGCTGAGTAACACCAGCAACGGGTTCCACGAACGCCCCGAGAAGATAGAGAGAATTCAAGAGGACAAGTCTATACACAGAAGCAAGTCGGACGACATAGTGGACGGATTCGTGATGGTATCGAACACCGGGGAGTTTCTGAACGATAAAGAGACGACGAGCCTGGAGAAGAACACTGAGAAGCCTCGCCTGAGAACCGCGAACTCGATGGAGTCCAGCGACATCGGCGAGTCTGTCAACACCATCAGTTTCAGCGACGGGAGCCGCACGGGTTCTACCGGGAGATTGTGCAGCAGCATGGTTTCTCTGCTGTCGAACAACGCTGAGTACCCGAAGTCGTATGCCGTCGAGTCGAAACGAAGACTGCAACTGCAGAGGAGGTCGGCCAGCGAGGAGACACCGGCTAGGTACCCGGACAGCAGCAAACGTAGCACGGACTGTCTGGTGACGACGACCGCGAGCAACGATTCGCTGAGCGTGTCGTCGTCGCAGGAATCGTTGCCGTCCGATCGCGGCGGCGGCGGCGGCGGCGCGATCACCTACCATCAGTACTACCACGTGTTCAGGGAGGGCGAGCTGGACCAACTGATCAATAAATACGTGGAGAACTTGCACATTATCTCGTCCTACTACGACCACGCGAGCTGGTGCATCGTTGCGGAGAAGGTACAGGTCTGGACCATATGACTCGAGGCAGACACCCCGGTTATTCCCTTCTCGCGCCTCGCGCGTCGCCCCGCTTAGATCACACAGGTAGGCTGCGGATTCTGTGCGTTTAATCCATTATCACGTCAAGAACGACCGTTTCAATTAGGTTTTAAAATGATACCAGCAATGCGTTTTTGTTTTGCATAAAGGTCCGCGGTCTACCGGGTCACGAAGGATAATCGGCTGACGAAGGAACACAGGTCAGTCCGGTCTGTTTGTTATTCGGATGAACAGGTCGATGGTGTGCATTGATAAAAACGTGATTATCCAGTAGTTAACGGAGATGAATTTATTATGGCTTTTCACGTTGTTGGTCGCGAGCATGTACGAATTGTGGTCAGGGCTATCGGATTCATTTGCTTTCTTATCAAAAGGAAGCTCGAGGTGTAAGGATGTAAATTGGAGAGAGAGGCGTGTTTCATTACCCTTAGATCAGAATTACAATGTCCGTGAATTCTATTGATTTGTAAATTCTGTTGATGGCTACGAGGATTAAGAAATTTGGAGGGCAGAAAGAGAGAAGGGGGGCGTGTAAATATGTAAGATAAAACGAGAGTAAAACACGTTTCCGATGTAAACGCACAGATCGGCGAACAAATTACGATTCATCGGATAAGCGACACTGGTAGGATAGCGACTTTTATCGTCCGTCTAAGTGCTTGACCAAATACTTGTCTACACCGTTCGTTTCCTCGTATCATTGTTTCACCGGTTCTAGTCGATTACGTGATAAAACATGATCATAGTTTGCTCGTTTCGTTCTGTACGATATTCCCGATCTTTCCGTCGTCGAAATTCCGCGAGAACGGACACGATGACAACAACGTTCTTCTCTCTACCGTGCTAGCATTTTTAATGTGTACGTTCAACACTCTCCCTACTATCAATATTGTCTTCTGCATAGTCGCATAAATATTTTTCTCTCAAAATTTCTACTCTCTTCATTGTTCTACTACGAGTACTTTAAAGAGAGCGGGACACCTTCCTCCGCTCTTGTCGAAGCGTTACTTAATACCGTGTTAATACAAAAGAACGTACGTGGATTTTAATTTGACTTTAATCAGAAGGATCACAAACGTAGGCTTTCATTTGGACATGATTATTGTAAATATGACTCGACGAACACCAGTAGAACAGTAATAGAACAGTTTCTAAGTATGGGAAGGATGCTTCACTAACGAGTCGTTAGGGTAACAAATTACAGAGGAAGCGGTGTTCCACATTGACGAACGTTATTGCGTTATTACCAAGAGGAGATCTAGCTGACGAAAGAGGAAGACGTCAGAAGTCATTGAAGAGTCACGACGCATAGAAAACCGTTGGACACGTTGAACCGAAACATTCTGTGAAATTCTCATACCGTGACGATCTCGTTCGCTCTGCCTCGGAATAATTTTCCTTCGAGGGTGTAGCGTGTACATATGCATAAAACCAACTCGAGGTCAGTTACTTCGGACAGCGTTTACACTGTACATCGTTTAGGATGCTGACAGAGGTGCGTGAGAAGATCGAGTCGAAAGTAGAATAGAAGAAATGCACTCGGACAGTTTCATTGATCCAACGTGTCTGTACGAAACTCGTCAAGGAAGTAATTAGGAGCGGTAGAATTTTACATAAAAAGGACCAAAGTAAAAACGCAGAGTACGTCGATTCTTGTCATCGGTGCTGCGAATCGAGTTCCGATCACTTGCGTCCGCGAGAAGCGTTGGGCAGAAAGAGGAATTCTCATAAAGTAATCGTAATACCGCAATAACTATCGGACCATTCGACGACAGTATACCATTGTTACAGCGAGATGTACCACGATTCACTCTATGTGATGGCACAAACGAGAAAAGTGTGCTGAATAGCCGGCGATGTTGTATCGGAAAGTTGAGTGATACGTGAGTGTGAGAAGAACGAACGAAGATCGTTTGACGAGTATGGGGAAAGTTTCACAGATTATTAGGTGATGTTATGCTCGATAAGGTTACGACGAGCACACTTTGGTACACTTCTTTTGTAAATAGTTAATATCTAACGTATAAATACGTGTATAGATAAGAAATATGTGGACGATCTTCTTAGTTCCGAGGAGTTTCGACTTCTTACGTTTATCTCTATTAAAAGAACGTTCCGCCGTTGAATTTACTTTAGTGGTTGTGGTTTCCTCTACGAGATAGATAGCGAATATAGGTATTAATTTTACTGTCGGAGAAAGGGTTCCCGCGTGTTCGGAGAAGTAAGAGGAGCGAACGAACGCACGATCGCGATTTTTCACTGGAAGCCTAACCGTCGCTCGTTCGTATTAATTATCATCACATCGGTTTCAAGCGGTACTTTTGATGAGTTCTTTTTCGTTCCTCTACTTCATGACACCTGCGAGCTTCTCAGTCGACGTTACGATCTATAATATATAGGGTATCCTAGTAAAAGTATCGAAGAGAGGTGATTCTGTAAGCGTTTCTGAACAACAATTTCCTTTGCCAAAATACAAAGCGAGGCTTTTGGTTTTTAAATTATTAACGAAAGACACTTACCAATGAAAGCACGTGTAGGGCCCGCGCTAAGCCACGACCGAACGTCACGATCAAAGCCAACCTACCCGTGGCCCTAAGCTAACCTAACCTAATCTAACTTAATAATTCGAAAACCGTGGCTCACTGCCATTTTTACCAAAGGAAATTGTTGTTCAGAAACACCTCAAGAATCATCCCTTTTCGGCTCTATCACTTTTTCTGGGACACCATGTATAAATAACGTGCGTGTATGCAGACGCATAATACAGACCTATCTTCCAAGATCGATCTTGAGAACACGACGATGATGGTAGTTAGATAGACGCTGGAATTGTGTGCGAATCATTCCAATGTATTCTCATCGAACTTTCAGTTGAAGCGACCATAGTCTTCCCCGATGTGTACATAATGTACATTACACACTTGTTACTCTGTCCTGTCGTAGCTGCATCGAACGGATATATTAATTAATTAAGATTGTCGCGCGTGCCAGTAAAATAACAATTTAAAATCCCAACGGAGACTAGTAAAGTGGACAGAAAAGAACGCGAGGAGAAACTGTTGGATTCAAAATGCTGCATCTAGAGAAGGCTGTGCTCGACATAGCTTAGACGTGTACATACATAATTTACGCGTATGTTGTAGCTACAGAATAACGTTGCAACTACATACGCGTAAGAGTAAAAACACATGCGTACAAAATGAAGACGTACATAAATGCACAGATATTAGACGGTGTATAAGGTCTAATAATCCCACAACTTATATAGCGAATATTTAAAAAGAGAAAAATACGAATTGTTCTTGGCGCGTATACACATGTATTTATTCCCCTTCCATCCGACGAACGTCTGTATAAATAATTAATTATCGCCAGGATGACACGGGGTCCGGTGTCGCGTACGAGTTTCCGTGTGTACAGACGATCGAGATGATTTGGAAATTTTTTTATCGAAGAGAACGAGAAACAAATTCTGCCGAATAATTGGAAACGGATCTGTTTCTCGTCTGAAAGATGTCCTGCGAACGCGCGCGCACAGAAAAGTTGTACGTATCCGAAGAACACGATTCTAATATAGAAATGGTGCTATTTACGGAGTAATCCCCTTACCACCGGGGGACCACTGTTGTGATTTAGAAAATGATTCCATGATTCTCAATTGAACCGCACGACGAGTATACCAGGGTAATAGTTCGAACGAAACGAAAAGTATAATCGCAATAAAATTGTAAGGCGATCTCCCGACTCTAAACGTAATCACGCATGATTCGATGTATAATACTCGCTTGTGGAAATAGTTCTGTCGCCAAAAGTTACCACCGTTGATGAAACTCGCATATACACGCATAATATAATAATATACATATAATAGTTCATATCAATTATAAAGAGGAGAAACACGGATTTATCATCGAATAGTTATGAACCTGCGAGCAAGACCGTCTCGGTTTATTATATCTACTGTCATCTATATCGACCGACACGAATATATCTAACGACGAGTAGCGTGTCGTGCGTGACTTTTTTGAAAGCGTTTAATTCTAAGTGGACATAAACGGAGAACGGTGCGAGATATCTATTCGGTAATTAAGTACGATTCTAGCTTGGGGGGCAGGCCGGGGGTACACACATTTGCTATTCGAACGGTACCTCTGAAACGTTTCAAAAAAAGAAAAAAAATATTGACAATATATATACATGTGATCGACGGATGGTTCCATCACAGTTTTGTAAACTATACGTCGTATTTCTATAGGATATATCAATCGGGGAATTGAGGAAGTGACAGAAGGGGCACGCGTCGTTAAATGTTAGAAATGAGAAATCCGACCAGAGTCGATCGAGAGAGGCAAAACTTTCAACGGGTTTCGCGTGCAAGAACGTACGAACGATTCGTAGTGACGACCGCGACCTGGTCCCTCGAATCGGATCAGGAGACAGAGATTCACGTGTCCCTGACAATTCTCTCGTTCCCCCGCTTTAATGTCGATGTCGTATAAAGACATAGTTTTTCCCTTTGTTTCGTTCGTTTGTCTATCCGTGAAGGATCCTCCGGATCGAAGAGCAGTTCTCCGTGGACCATCTCGAATTTTTATTTCGTCTCTCATCGCGATCCCGAGTGATGACAGAATAGAAATCCAAGACACGCGCCTGGGGGCAGTTGTCTCTCGGTCTGGACGAGGCCTTACACTAATTTTAACCGTACTTCTTTGCGGCACACACGTTCAAGGCGTTCATTGAAACTTTCCATAACGATATACCGAATTATCGATTCAGTGCACCCGATGTATTAATTGAAACGTGTAATTCGTTTTGAGCGTCGTAACTACGTTAGGCACGTTCGACATCAGACCAGACCTCTATTTTATACCTGTATTTCACGATCAGGATATTAGAACGATTATCTACTGCGCATTATTATGTACATGTAAATTTCGTTTAATAGAGATACAATATTTCATATTTCTTACGGAATTATTGACTGTCGTACCCCTTGTGAACGATTCGCGTTTGTGACAAGGCCCGAATTTTGTACTCGGCATTAGTCTTAATCGACCATTGTTCAAAGGTAAGTCAGATGTCACCTGTTATGTTTCACTGATTTATTTTGACTTTCTCATTCTTTCCGTTACATCGAATTATCTGCGTGGATTGTTGTCATGTTTAACACGAATCGTACAATCTTTGTTTTGTCGTTGTCACCGACCAAGTGTATAAATAAATTTTGTTAACACGATCATTGTGCCTGAACGGTGTAACGTTAGTGAAAGCTGCGAGGCACTGAGAGATTGAGCGGTTGAGCCGCGGCAAAAGCAGCGAACGCACTCGTGCTCCCGCTGTGTTATGCACAGCACGCGGTGTACGGTTCAGTTTTATTTCCCCTTATATAAAAACCTTTTACAGTAAATGTACATTATGTGCTAAAAGAATAAAGCAAGTATGTACATGTACGTAAACTATAAACTCCTCAAGTAAACTTATGTACACGTGATCGTATCAAAATACGATTAACTAAGTATTTTGTCCACTTTACAAAACGCGTTGTGCGCGGCGAACACGCACGAGACAATTGAAGTTATCTTGCTGTTATATATTTCTTTATATAAAAATTAGACAGATGCCTTTATTAGCGTAACGTTTTCGCTTCAACCCTCCCTCGAATCTTATAAATTACAAAAGCGAACGAATCGATGAACAATTGTTGTAACAATGTGTTCGTATCTCTAACAGATCGCAGAGCGTGTGAAGCGAATCGCGGGTGCGAAACTAACAAGTTCTCTTTACACATTTCGTACAGCTCGGCCAATTTACTCGCGCCGTAGATTTTCGAGCCTGGCCTGGAGATCCGCGTCCGCGTCCGCGAGATTTCCACCTTCCTCGCCTCCAGCTGCAGTCGCGACGGGCTGCTTCGAACCAGCCACGCTCAACGAACCGGACGCTTGTGGCAGGCCAGAGAGCTGGTCTGTCACCTGCAGTCCCAGTTCGTCCAGGACTTGCGATACGATAGCGTCGCTGCAGAAGAAAATGATGCGTGTAATTTTTTATGAACAGAATCGAGTCTGAGGTCGAATACCTTTCCTCCTCGTCACCCTCGTCCTCCATCGCGTCGTCGATCGCATCGTTCATGATTTCTTCTTTCATGTCCATTATCTCCGACTGTTTTTCGAACTCTTGCAGTATCTTCTGTATTTGAGGAAGGTTCAACTGTCTGTAGAAACATAAAACACTCGTGTAGCAGAGGCTGTTGCCTTCTGATTTAAAGATCTTACTTGTTCATGTTCTGCATGGCTCTGGTCACTCCTTTCATGGCCTGTGCCATCGTGTTCTGCGACCGTAAGGTTTGGATCTTCAAGGAAACTGCTTGGATGTTCGCCTTCATCAGCATAAACTTTTTCACGTATCGCCTGGTCCTCACGAGATCTTTAGCCATGATTTTCACAGCGTCCTGTCGAGGCAATGGTAATGACAATCAGTCGTTTACACGGCAAAATTAAGTTAGATTACCATTTGTCCATCTTTGGCAAGCTTCTTTATGTCTTGTATTATCTTTTTCTCCTGTTGTTCCATTCTCATTCTTTCCCTATCCAGATCCCTCATTGCCTTGTTCAAGGCTCTTTGATTTTTCCTGAGCATCTCTTCGGGAGTGATCCTTTTCCCAAATAACCACTCCATGATTCCAGTGAAAATATCGCTACTTGCTGAAATCGAATCGATTGATTTTACACGAAGGAACAAACAAATCGCGAAAGTGTATGATTAGAAGGCGTGAAAGCTATCTTGTTATAACTATCTTTTTATTATTAAAACGGTACAGAATTTGCACTGTACGAAATTGACTTCTCTTCAGGTTAAATCTCCGAGCGACGATTCACTTATTCGGATGAGTCACGCCTTTGAACCCGAACTCTTGACTCTGATTAAAAACGACGGTACGCAAAACCGAGAATCTCAACTAATTTTGACATCTCAAACTTCCTTTATAAAGCAATCGCTGCACGCAGCCGCACGCTATAACAATATTATTGTGCGAGATCAGTTTCGAACGGCACAGATGCAAATTAGAATGCGATTCAGCGAGAATTGCGGAATGCCAGTTTGACGGACGTGGATGGAGAAGGTAACTGCTATGCTGTCTTGACACCGCGATGCCAACAATAAATTCTCAGTATTTGAATACGTGGCATTCTCAAGGGATTGTGAACCGAGATAAACTTTTAAACCGTTCTTTAATGATATCGTTTGATGGAATAACGGGAACAACGTAAAATACAATAACGTATCAACGTTCCATATTCCATATATCCGCAAGTCCCGTCGTGATGTTAGTATAATTTAGAGAGGCAACGATAGTGCCCTCTACCGGGACTTGGATATGCGGATAGAATCAGTGGCAGGCAATGAATGAAGTAACAATTTGAAAACTCATATTTTTTCACTAACGTATACAATATTACATTGGCTTTTCCTCAAATTAGACGTAAAGAATTGTATTATATTATCATGTCAAATATAGGCACTTGTGCGTCTGTAAAGGTTTCAAACGGACCTTTGTTATATCTCTTCTGGACGTTAATTTTGACCCACGAAAGAACTTTGCTATTGTACTGATGCTCTGTTAAGCCACTAACTTCCTTGGCCATGAAAATTATCTGAGAATTAGACAAATCGTGAAACGTGATTTTTTTCTCTTGCTTTTTATCACTAAAAAACTTGAGTTCACCCTTTGCACAGATATACGTGCAACACTTTATCGGTTTGCCCCGAGTCCCATTCTCAGTGTCTAATGACCAATTGTGTTCGAAAATCTGTGTAACACGCGTCGAATTATAATTTATTCATCAATTATGTTTCAAATACATCCTCTTACTCACAAGAGCGTCCTCTGTCCTTGTACCCACAGGATATTTAAAACCAGGACGCGGTTCAGAGAACTTGTCTGGACAAATGTCTGTCTCTAATACCTCGACGTCAATTTTACCCCGGGACAAATGTTGAAAATACTTCTCATCGATTTTTCTTCTTTCCTCATCGATCTCGGACTTAATACTTTTTCGATAATAAACAGTTATTATTCCTGTCCCATCATCGACTAAACAACGACGTAAAAAGGATTCTTATGTTTTGAATTCTAAATAAGAATCTACTGTAACAAAACTAATCTCGTTCATTATTACCTGTATACTGATAAAAGTTGTCAGTTTCATTTATGTCTAATACAAATCCTGCTATTTCTATTACCCCGATCTTTTCATGAGGCATATTAAGAGGATGAAATTTGATCAGTGAATCCTCCGTGAAAGGCACAAGTCTATTTAATTCCATGATCAAAAATGGTTCGTTGCCTGTAATACGAGAAATAATATTTTATTACTGACGACGCTGTTTCAATTCTTCATTTTTTCGTTGTCTTTCATTGCTTATTCGGTATACACGTACGTCCTAATTTATATTCATCTGTTTCTTCGTCTATTTCTTCCTTTTTCTCTTCCTTACTGTTAACGCATTCTTCACTTGTTGGTAAGTATGACGGAAAATCGTAATTTCCCTCGTATGAAACAAAATCTGGTTTCATTCTATCGGGAAGATCCGTCCAACTTTTGACGCTTTTGCTCATTGTCAAGAATATCTTTGAACAGGGTACGAAATTTCATGGTTTCATCGAAGAGTCATAGAAGAATTGGCGAGACTCGCATGGACCTCAATCAACCTCAATACCTCGACCAACCTCGACTCAAGCTACTCAAGCAGGCGATCCCCACTGTCGCTGTTAGGTCGATTGTCACGTGATCGTGGCTGAGTTACGTAACATGAGAGGAGGATCGAAAGTATAGAATCGGAGGAAAACCAATATGTTCGCCTTCTTTTTGTCTCCGTTAGACGAGGCTGCAAACTCGCGCTCGTAGACGGACGCGCGGTTGAGACGAGGCATGGATCACCTCGCGTTGCAAGTCTGGGACTGAGGGACGGGATGTACAGACAAAGAGGAAAATCTCTTAGGTAACGATAGAATCTTAGGTCCAGATCCACGTTTTATTCGTAATTATTTTTGCGGACCTCCCGAACGAGCCTTCATAAATGTACAAGGTCACTTAACGCGTGAACAACGTTCAGAAAATTAGAGTAAATGATATGTTTCGTGGCAGAATCTGCGTGCGCGTTAATTACAAAGGCTGTGCTGCGAACAGAAGGTGGACGCTACCTTCTCACTTTCATCGGGTTCGAAACAAACTGAAAGTCCAACCGTAGGTTCGTCTTCGTCGCTTTCCCCGGTTTTCGCGTTTCGTCTGACGAAAAGGTAGAGAACCTACGTCGTTGGTCGTGCAGCTTGAAAGATCACTTTCTGATATTGCGATCTCGCAATGGGCACGCTAATACGTATGTACGTGTACGAAGGGTGCCTAGAATATAGTCGGACAAGATTCAAGTATATATTTTGAGCGTAACCGTTGACCGTACGAACGATCAACGTCATCCGTTCTGCTTCTCGTGGACACCGTTTTCTTGTGGCTTCAGCGGCTTTAACACGTCGACCTCGTTCAATTGCTCGATCTCCAATTGCTTCTGCTTTTCCTTCTTCGACAGTTTTCTAAAAGATATACAAGTCAATCTTAGTTGTCGACAAGCAGCGGAAATCGATCGACTCACTTTCCGAATAATTCCCCGTCCTGTATAGACTCCGGGAGCTTTTTGTTCAACGTTTCCGGCAGGAGCAACGATAGCGCGCCCCCGAGAAGTACGCACGATCCGAAAATGAGGAAAGGCAGAGGCATCCAGATTTTCGACTAGGAAACAGCATTTCCCGTTGATCGATATTACGCTATCGTTACGATGTAAAGTCATAGAAGAGTGAGATTGATTACCAAGAGAATGACGTACGGAGCGATCACTCCACCGATCCGAGCGAAAGTCGAGCTCGCCCCGAGGCCGACGTTGCGAATGACCGTGGGAAACTGCTCGGCGGTGAAAACGTAAATGGCACCGTAGGACGACGTGATGGTGAGCTTGCCGATCATCGCTAGGCACACCACGAGCCAGGAGGCGTCTGCAAACGTCAATCATTCTATTCGCTGCTACGAGATCGAGAGGAATCAGCTTTTCGTGTGCTTACCGGCGGGTACGAGTAAAATAGCGAGCATCGCGATTCCAGAGATCAGCATGCAACCGCACAAGATAAGCTTCCTTCCCCAACGATTCAACGTGAATATTAGAAACGTGTACGCAGGTATTTCTACCAGACCGGAGATCACGAAATTAACATAATCGTTGCCTCCAAGATTGGACACGTGCCAGGACAAACCGTAGTAGGTACCGCTGTTTACGAGCCTGCGAATAAAAGAGCGTACGCCGAACGTGAAAAGCTTCTTTCAAACAGTTTGAAAAAGTTCGAAACGACGATTACCAATTGAAGAATATCAGACAGCTCTTCCGCCTTAAATTAGGATACCGAAAAAGATCGAACAGCGACGGCTTTTTGTAATCTGGCACGGAGTCTTCGCTGTTGTTATTGAGGAGCGTGTCGAGGACTTCGGACGGCATGTCGACGCCGTTCTCCAGGGAAGCTCGCTGAAGCAAATCTTTCGCTTCCTGCGTGCGACCTTTCGTCAATAGCCAGCGCGCGGATTCGGGAATGAACCTGAAGAGAGATCGATGGACAGTGGCGTCGGAGTACGGTCAGCTCGGTAGAACGTCTTACCACCAGTAAAGAAGAAACGCAACGCTGGGTACGGTGATAGCGACTTGTAACATCCTCCAATCCGTAATAAAATAGGCAAAGGCAGCAGTTAGGATGTATCCGGTCGTGAAGAATAATTGGCAGCCGACTCCAGCTACCAACCGCTTCTTCGGGCCTACCATTTCCAACGCTGGAAATATCACGGTTCAGCATCGGTAAACGATATCCACCGGATTTAATTGAGTATATTTTACCGATTACGTAGGCGACCAAGAAGACTCCGCTGGTGGTCGAGCCGACGATTAATCTGAAGATAACGTAGGAAATAAACTCTGGTGAAACCGCGACTAGTATACCGCCGACCAGCTGTATGACTAAAGACAGGAAGAAAATTGGTCTACGTCCAAATTTATCGGACAAACCACCGAATATCATCGAGCCAAGCATCACTCCTACCATGAACAACGAGTCCCCCGTTGCTTTCAACCATGCCTTGTCGCAAACTAGGTTCCACTGAAATCAAACCGCGATGGAACATAAAATATTCAGAGGGCGATCGTAAGAAGAAACAATGCAACGATCGAATTGCAGCAATTACAGAGAGACGGTAGAGATCTATTATTGATCGGAGGATCCAACGAATTAATTGCAGAGCGAAGCGTACCTCAGAGATGGTGGTGCTCTTGTATTTGCTCCTGTCGTAAACGTACGTCTCGCACGGCACGAGTCTTTGAGCGTCTACAGTGAACGCTTGCGACGTATCTACGTGTCTGTTCATCGTATCGTTGATGGGCACGTTCCACCTATGGCAGAGCGATAATTTCTCCTGGCCGTGATCCCACGGGAAGCTCGCGTTCATCACGTGCGGCGGCAAATAGAACGTGGCGTTCTCCGGGTCCTCGTCCGGTAAGAGACACCTGAAGCCAACATCCTTAAAGTGACAAACGGTAGACCGGGGATCTCGGAATAAGACTTCTATCGTGATTCGAATATTGCGATCATCGCGATTGTACGTATTTTTATAAAATCAGCAGTTTAATAATCGGGTTTTCTGCCCGGAACTACCTGGCATCCATTTCGGCGCTTAGAAAGACGCCGGCGATTTTGTGAAAGGCGCAGGATATCGCAGGGAGACACAGCAGGAAGTAGATCCTCCGTTGGTAACGGCCGAACTCTCCCATCCGCAGAATGACATCGTCGTACGCCATTTCTAATCCTTCTGCGTCTTCGAATCCCCGTGGTCCTGCCTTTGTTCGGGGATGCGCTCCTCAAGCGATATCTCTCTGTCGACGAATCCGTCTCGGCGGGGATTATTTCTTCCTGCCGCGAAGGGATCCTCGAATGAATTTCAACCTTGACAAGGTTTTCACTCTTACGAAGGTTCTGTTCTCTTTCTTACAAAATACAAGAGCTCTCTCTCTCTCTCTTTATTTTCAATTCCTTAAGTCGGTTAAAAGTTTTTCAACTTATATGTGAATAAAAACGATCAGCGAATCGCGTATGTCACTCTCTAATATTATCTTGTGCGAACAGTCTTTGTGAGTTGATTAGAAGAACAGGTAGCCTGCTCCTTAGCTGACGGTCGACAGTGCCGGATCCCTTTACTTCGACCTGAAACCAGAAATTCATTATCGAGAGGCACGGCAAACCGTCAGATTACTCGTCAGTGGAACGTAAACAATAACTTGTGACAACTTGTGTGCTTGTCTGATAATAACTCAGGAACGAGATGATCAATTCTCGGAGTGAGCGCAAGGGAAAAGTATGTGCAGGCAGGCAAGAATGTTGAGACGATCTTAAAGATAAACGTAGTGTCGATGGAAATGACAGGGTTTTTATAATAGAACGGGTCTTATGCGAAGAAGAGAGTTCAGATGATCGCGGGATGTTTAAAGAAGATATGGCTGCTGATAAGAAGCGGCGATTTTTATCCCAAAACGAGAAACTTCGTCCATACTATTTCTGTTCCCGACTGCACGCGAGAATGAATTATGAAATATTCAAGTATTTACAAAGGCTCGGCCCGAGGAGCGGGACCTTGCGCAATTTCGTTTACCGTTCCCGAAGAAGTCGGGGACATACACGTGTAGGCGGTGAATCAATTTCGTACATTATTCGGTGAAGCTATCGAAATTTACATCTCTCGTGTCCTATTGTTACTAATGAATATACTAATGAATCAAAAATTGCGCCTTCGCGTCATGAATAGAAACTGCGAATCCTCTCGGTCGGAGTTCTCTAAAACTTTCAACGAGTTTCGATAAACTTATACGCGACAGAGTCGTCCGAAGGGAGGAAGGTATTTCCGAAATATCTAACACACCTTGGTGAGGAGGAAAGCGTGAAACGATCCTGCGCGCACTAAGGACGGACGACGACTGTCGGTGCTTTGGCCGGCTAAACGCAAGGAGCTCGAGTGTATGACCCTTCCTCGGAGGTGGCAGTGGCGCCGCAACCATCATCGAGTCGGCCAGCCCACCCTCCTTTTACCCTTCACGCTCTACCAAGCATCGGTCACCCTTCAGAACGGTCGAACCAAATTCTAACGTCTTCGTTAATCCTATCGCCTGGACTGGAGTTTAAAATTAGAAAAATCTTCGCTCGCCAATGCTTCGAGCGGAGTATTCCTCGTTGTCTGAAACAATTCAGCATTCCTATTGTTCAACGTCACTTGCACGTTTGATTTTCAATTGATTCGTCGTCGATCGGAGATCGTCCCGAACATGCTCGACTTTGACCTTAAAGATTCTTAAAGCGTCTGATTCTCTGTCTCGATCGCGGGCCATTCGTCCCAATGGGTCAATGGCAAACCTGTTGCTCCCTCGTCGAGCCGAGCAACGCGTACCAAATTCGTTTCGACAGAGTGGCTGAGCCGGGGAGGAAGCCGCTTGGCAGCCTTCTCGAGCCCCAGACTGATCTTCTGTCACATCGAATTTTTGTTTGAACGACGACAAGGTGAAAGGTTTGCGTCTGCGATGATACGATGTCGCGTACTGAAGCTGGGCCCGGTGCGCACGTTCACGAAGAGGGTTTAGGACCTCTGGAGAATGCGGTCGCACAATCCCTGAGACGAGTCCCTTAGGTCCTCCTGGAACGGACCCTTACGAACAGTTACGACCGCTCAAGAACATGTTTGTGCACGCCTTCGCGATTTACGGATCATGTCAGTCTTCTATATTTCGTGTTCTTACGACGAGGAGGGACCTGTTCGGAAACAGAGATACACCGATGAAAGCGAGTCGACGGAAAGTGCAAGGAATCGCATTATCCGGCCCGTAAGAAGGACAAGGAGATCTTGTAAATTACGATTCCTAGCAAACCTTGATAAAACCCCGTTCCACCTCCCCGAGGAATGAGTACAAAAGGGGGGCGGTCGGGAGACGTAATTTGCAACAGGTTCTCGTTGCTGAAAAACGTTGACGAGCACCGGTGAAACGTGAGTGCAGACGGTGCATTTTAAGGCTGCTCCGTCGTTGTTCAGCGATGCAGTTATTAACGTAGAGAATCAGCATTTCGTGTTACTTCGTTCCTTTTCTCAGGCTCCGGACCTAGACTTATCTTGAATCGTGACTGTATCGAAGGGACAGTTTACTTTTCGTAGCCAAACGCACAATTACCAACGTTGGTCGCGGCGGCGTTTTTTCCATTCCGATCACGTCGGTCGACGGTTCTACCGTTCTACGATCATAGCGCAGCTCGGTACGCGAGTATCCGTGAAAGAAATAATCAGCCTTGCGTCATCTATAAATAGCATACGCGCGTTTCGCGGTAAGTGCCGGGAATCCGATGCCGATGCGTGAAAGGGAGACGCCGAGATGCAGGTGCACTTCCTGTCCAGTACCAATCGTTTCGATAAACATCACGTGCCCGACCGATTTTCATCTCCTTGCATTTTGTCTTTCACCCCTTCCTCGTTCGTTGGATTCTGCATTCAAAGAGGTAGACTCGAATTCGATCGACGAGTCCCTTGGTGAGCGCATTTGGAAATTCTTGAAATTACTCTGAAAATACCTCTGAACTTGGTCATTTTACTCGGTTCTTCGGTTATTTCGAGGAGAACCTAATTGAGATTGCAGCGGATCTCTTTGCTTTCGGAGAAAGCCGTTCGGCTCTCGAGATTCCGCCTCAAGGTGACGAACTTCTTACTTACTGTATGCGACACGTTTATCCAATTAAGACAACGTATTGTTGGCATCCATTTCCGAGAAGGGGCAATTGGTTTCGGTAATGTAAAAATTATGTTCGACAATGTGCGTGCGGGACACCCGTCCAAAGAGATCTCGACTCAACGGATCACCGGCGTCGAGCATTCTCGATAAGAAAATTTCTAAGATCGACTAGATATTTTCTAATGGAACGATCAGACGAAACAAAGTCACTTAATTTATTCTGTTCCGGTTGGAACACGACACATCGGTCTGCCCGATGATAAGATAATCTTATCGCGAGCCTCGAAACTCCTACTTTACAAATCATAAGCGTCAAGCAATTAAATGTACATTTTAAAGATCGCCGTTTCATCTGTCGATCGAATCTGTTTGTTGCTCGAGCGTGGGCGGCGGCATATTGAGCTGTCGATAGTGAATCTCGCCAAGCTATTGAATCCTGATCGTGTAATTAGCACGTAGAACACAGAACAGCTCAGAGGAGTCGGCGACGAAGATTCGACTCGTACTTTTAATCGATCCGTTGATCTTCCGTGTTGAATAACGACTCTTGTAACAGAGCGAGAACGAGAGTCGATTATTTCTCGTCCTGCGTTTCCTCTCACGATCTCCTTTTCCTTCAAAGGGTGGGCTGAGAATTATATAATTTCCCAGTTTCATTCTCGGCTGTCCTATTCGACCGCGCGATTGGACACACCAAGCGAGCTTTCCTTTTTTTCTCCCATAAAAATTCCAACGCTGTTCTCCTCCGCCTCTTTGTCGCGCGTACAAAGACATGACTTACATGGGCGCCGATCAGATTTTATCATCAGCCATTCTCTCGCTTCTGTTTAAAGATGCGTGACAATCGAGTACATGTAGGCAAACAGATCTGATATGATATCGTTGTAATACCAATTGAACTGATCGTGTATACGCATCGAGGGTGGAAGGAATGGAACGATAATTGAACACGTTCGATGGTGCGCGCAGGAGGGAAAACGAATGAAATTTGTTTGATCGCTCGATCCGAGTCGCCCATCGAAACGACGTGGAAGGACGTGATAAAAAAAATAACGGCGTCGACGCCCATGCACGGCTACCCCCTTTTAACTGCTCCCATCGCCGTTGGAGGCCGAGAGAGCAGAACTCGAGAGCGAACTCGAAAGCTATTTATAGTAGGGAGCGGCTTCTAGTTCCCACCGCGTGAAAAATCGCGACTGGTTTCCTGCGAGCCGCGCTCAGAGAAGGAAAGAAGAGTGCCAAAGAAGAAGAGGGCACAGTTTGGAGAAGAGGGTTCGAGAAGAAGAAGGAAAAGGGACGCGAGAAGACAGTCGCTCTTCCCGCCTCTCATTCATTTTTTTCGCCCTGAAACGCGCGTGAAACTCTGGAATTCCTAGCAAGGACACTCGCAAGGATCTCCAGAAATACGATCGATCGAGATACCGACGACGGGAATCCATTATTGCTAATTGTCGACAGGAAATATCGACAATCATGTTTCGCAATTTTGACTGGTTCGCGTTTCGCATTGCATCAGACCGTAGTTCCTTGTTGTTACGTGGAAGAAGAGTTTTTAATCATTGAATCGTGAAGCGTTTTTCCCAGAGTTATTAACTTGAGCGACTGGCGCCAACGAGAAATCAATCACGTTGTTTACGTCGAAGTACGACAGTGCAAACGCATCGAATCGTCCTTATCCGGCGTTGAATCGCATACCTGGCGGCGATGAAAGAGAACAGATGCATTAATTGAAGGAGAGATCCTCGTTCGTCATAGACGATGCACGATCGAGCTATTTAAATGCGAGGATCTAGTACCTAGAGTTCTATTCTTCGTTTCGTCGTACCAAACGACACTTGACTTTCTGTTGTACTCGTGTATGATGAATTATGGCATTTATAATTGTTGAAATACCGGCGTTGCAATGATGTGCCGCGTGAAATTTGCATCGCACGCATGCGCTTCCATGAATTCGAGCAGACGCTCGCAAGTCACTGACCCAATTCCATCGAAGTGATCACTGGTATCGTTCCAATCTTCCTAAGGAACTCTCGACCGACTCGTCTCGTAACATTCTCGCCGTCTACCGGTTTAGAATAATGCCTATAATTACTGTTTGCGAACGTTTTACTTGACCGTAGAGCCGGCTACCGGCCGGCCACAGTGCACAGCCGATCGATACGGTGTACGCGAGCTAACAGCGAGAGTTCCGCGACGAATCGAGCCATCCATCAATTTTGTCACACGCGAAACGCATTTAGACCCGATGCACCCGTCCGCCTCTGTCATGGAATCACGTACCTCTTCCCTGATCGCTGCCGGTTTGGTGATCCAGGATAAAGCGTCAAAAACACACACGCGGAACGGGAAACGCCAGGTCGAAGACCCTCCGACACCGGACGATTACTATAGGCCCCGGAAGATGGCAGCTCGCGTGATTTACGAGGCCTCTCGTTGATTTCTAATACGCCCCTTTTATTTCACGCAAATAGAACGCTCTTTGAACTTTACGTTACAGTCCTGTGCTTCGCACGAAAGAAAAAGAAAGTCTGCTAATCTTTCGTCGATGGTCCGGATGACGAACGATGCCTTTGAAGCATGTCCTCTCACGTCGTCCGTTAGACCGCGGATTTTTATGCAAAGTC
Source organism: Ceratina calcarata (assembly GCF_001652005.2). Lineage (NCBI taxonomy): Eukaryota > Metazoa > Arthropoda > Insecta > Hymenoptera > Apidae > Ceratina > Ceratina calcarata. The sequence continues at coordinate 1,217,361 of NW_017176693.1, read as the reverse complement.
TGAGTTGTAGACGTATCAGTTTAAGAGACGATACTCTGTCCTTTAATCCTACTACAACATCGTACTGAATATGCATTATCTTGGCGTTAATACTTGGCGCACTTTTGTCCACTGTATGTGCATGCGCACGCGTACGTGTTAGCCACGTTTCTTACACGTTCAATTTTGCTATAAACGCATAATAAAATCCGCAGTTAGCATCCGATGTGTATAAAGTATAGCTAATTAAATGAAACGAAATGATTCTGCTCTACCGTGCGCAACTTTCATGTTACACATTCATCGCTCTTGACCTCTCGCGGTCCACGCTTACCGAGGCTGACTTGATTATTGATTCATGTGCACGATATCGAGAGGAACGCGTGATTGCATCTGACCCGGAATATCTTCTCGACATTTTGCTGTGAATGAACGAATTAAACAAACGGCAGAGACTAGGATCGTGGACGAATCTATATCTCCCGACTTTGGCATTATGTCATTGGAACACTGAGGCGTTAAAAATAGAGAGAGAGAGAGAACGGTATGTTGCTCGTTATCATTCCGAATCGTTTTTGTTCTCATAACTTTGTCTATCGCGTACTCAAATGCTGTGGATGCATTAAATATGCGATTCCAGTATGAGTCATCAATTCTGCTAGCCATTTGTACAGGCGTACGACTGCAGTCCCATGAGAGCACATTATTGTACGAAATTGAATCTTTTTAAATGACCGTTACAAGAACCTGGACTTTCGGTAAAGGAAACGTCCCAATTTCTACTCACTGCCGCGTTTTCCTATAATTTTACACGTTAGAGAACGTGAGAACACGAGCCAATCAGTAGGGACGTTCACCTCACCTGTTAAACGAAAGAGTGTGACCATAAATAGTACCGAAGATACGTTTGATTTTGATGTTTGAAAATGATCCTGTCAGTCGAAGGGACACGTGGTTCTTCTTCCGTGGGTTAGCGCACTTGGCCATCGTGACATTGTATGGACGTAATTCATGTCGTAATGGTTTAACGCACCGGCACTCGAAACAATTGGCATTGACTGGTGACAAACGCGTAATCGCCTCGCATTATTAACAGCGTGCATGTTCTGAATAGGACCGGAGTTTGGTCGTACAGCGCAGGGAGTCGTAACGCGCGTAAAAACCAAAGTACACCCGCTTACTTTTTCGTTCGAAGAAATACGATCCGAACGTTCTCTCAGAGTAATTTTATGATGATACCTAAACGATGCGTATCTTGAAACGGTCTAGCGTTGTTTCGCGCCACTGGATCGTTATGGATTTGCGACGTTCCTCGAGTCCTAAATCGTGTAAAAATCACGTCGCTCTCTATCTAGAGTTTCAAATCGTCCTCTCTGTAACGACACGAATTACATTTGACGGATCGATGTCCAAATAGAACGGGAATTGACTACCGGAGTTATAATTGTTTCTGTTCAACGAACTCGTAGACAAACAAGTAATGCAAGAATACGTACCGTAGACAAGTGATGATCGCTGCTCGGAAGTTCCACGAGAGCGGAGAAGCTGAGGTCAGTTGTTCCTCGAAGACAATTGCACGAAACACTGTCACTCGCGAAACGAACGTTTAGCAGAGTTGAAGAGCAGAGCGAAACACATTTCGATTTCCGTTACGATTTAGAGCCGGCAACGACACGGCTCGTTATCGATCAATCGTGATATTCGCGCGTACAATCGCCGTTACGGTTCTTACCTCGCCGTTCGAATGTTTGTGAACTATCAGCACCGTAGAGCGTCGAGACGCGTCGAGGTTGGAAAATGTCGTTTATTCCATGGGGTACGATTCTCCATGCCTGTCCGAACCACGATCCGTGCCTTTTTCAACGTTCCGACGAGCTTCACTGACGACGAAACGGCGCTTTGTAATTACCAGGTTGCGCGCACTTACCCATATGCGTACGGTAGAACCGTCACTCCGAACTCCGTATCCCGGAAACCGCGTATTTCAACTCCATTTGTCCTTACGATAGTTTACCTGCCTAGCTAATTGCGCGCTCTTATCGAGCTCTTATCACTCGAACAATACCTAATCGTCGAAATGCATGGTCACATGTACAAGCATTAGTGAACTCTTATTATTATTTTAACGACCCCGACCAATTTAACGAATTACTAATTCTAAGCACTGCACTTAGACTAGTTGCAAAAGAAATATTACCGCAAAGTCCAATTTAACAGCTTCTAATTTCATGTTATCTGGCGTATACTCATTTTACGTATAATAAAGCGATGATCAGTTCCCTCCATTTTATTGATAGATCGATCAAGTCTGGTTGTTTGGAACGTCTGAAGTTCGTTCATATCGGAACACTTCCGGTTACCGGAAAATCGGTTTTATCGATCGATCCCCACAGCTTTCAGCTGGGAGATCGGGGGAAGTGGTAGAATTTCTGGTCGATCTGGTCTTGCTGAAATACAGTATATTTCTTCGAATAAACTTGTTCCCTGATTTTAATTGTGATTCGTCGACGCGAGACTCGATCGTGAGACAACGATAAGCGTCCAAGAAGACGATTTATAAGTGTGTATGTACCTATTCCTTCGGGGCCGTACCGCGTCCCTTGACGTCGTCAGGATTCGTTTGGAAGAGACGAGATCTTCTTTCGTCGTATAGGACATTTCGTCGATGTACAATTGATCCTGTTATTACGATCATTCAACGATGTCTGGAAAATTTGAACCAAGGGTTGCGGAAATGGCGGTCTCGACCGAAGATCAGGCTGGCGCTATCGATTCCTCCCGAAGATTTCCGAGAATAACCGAGGTCGTGGAAGTGACGTATGGACGTCAGTAGTGTGGGCCGACCCGCGTATCCTCGGTACGATCGAGAGGTTTTGTCCGATTCTCCCCTTACACGAAACGATCGCTGAAAATCGTGGTATTCGACCATGAACTTCCTTTAGAAGAACCGCGGAAGGGGATACGCGAGCGAGATAAGCGGTCGGTCGTCGTCACTCTTCTGACTCGCCTTCGAGAAAAAAATCTTGCTTTCATACGTGCGCGTCAGGCCCCTCCGATCAATCTTCAAGTTCGCGACCCCGTCTTTCCCTCGGTTAATTGGGTTTGTTCGTGATTGAGTCCACGCTAAATTGATAGCGTCCCGACGATTGTTCTTCCGTGAGGTATGCCTCGAGTCATTGTCAACGGGATCGATCTCTGCAACCTAACCTTACGGAAGACGATCTCTCGATCTGTCGACTCATCTGAGATCATCCGCGACGACTGACATCCCATTTTGTTACAGGTCCGATTCGGTGGTCACCTACGGGTGCACAGAGATGGCCACCCCTCAGACTCCGGGTAAGTCGCCTACTTTCTTCGTTCGAGGGACGAGAGGCGGACATGCTCCGATTCAACTGTCATGTTGACAGTAACGATCCGCAGAGAGAAATTGATCATTAATCGTTCTAGGTATGGACCCATGGGTGATCCAACCTGGGGAACGTGCAAAGTATAGGCAGCAGTTCGATTCTTTGAAACCGATCAATGGTGTCATCACTGGAGAACAGGCGAAAGAGTTTTTTCTCAAGTCTCAGCTTCAGCCTTTGATCCTCGGTCAAATATGGTACTGATATTTGATTCTTTCGTTTGTCTTGTTGTGTGGTAATCGTAACACGACACCTTCCATTCCAGGGCTCTGTCGGACACGGACGCAGATGGAAAGATGGACATCAACGAATTTAGTATTGCATGTAAATTGATCACTTTGAAATTAAAGGGTTTCGAGATTCCAAAAACCTTGCCACCGTCTCTGGTTCAGAGTTTGAAACAATTCTCTGCCGGTGAGTACAAACAAGATCGTAGAAGAGCGAGAGTTGAATCGATGATTCTGACCGATGTTTCCTTGCAGCTGAAACAGCTTTGACGAACGGAGCTCCTACCATCCCGCCACAGAACAATGTCGCTTCCTTAGTAAATTTGTCTGGCCCACCGCAAGTCCCGGTGCAACCTCTGATCGGCGGAGTACCTATGACCGGATCTGTCCCACGTCCACTCATAGGCCCACGACCGAACGGGCTATTGCCAGGGCAGAGCATCAGACCTGTCGCACCGATGACTCTACCAGGTAATTATACGAAGATTCCGACTCTTATGCGAATTTCTCAACGAGTCGTAAAAACGTGTACACTGAATTAAGGATCGTAATGGTCGAAATACAGTCGTGTCTCGGTCGAGTTTATATGTCGCAACGACAAAGGCATCCTCGTTGTCGAGACCAGACCGAAGTCTGCTTCGAGTATTTTGAATGTTCATTCCGGTGATTGCAATCATAAAAATCATTTTAACTAACGTACAGTATTATTTAGCATTATTTTACTTATGCATCATACTACACAGCATCACGACAAAGTAGACAGAACGTGGCTGCCACGACACATGCCACGACTCACACAGCGTCAAAGCCACCCGCTCGACCTGCACCACCCTCTGTGGGTATGTTATAAAAAGTGGATGTTTAAGTATGAACGGAGTCTTCCTCCAATTCGATACTTTTCGTTTATTTTTTAAGCTTACCGAGACATTGCCATTCTCTCCTGAGCCATATTTCTGTTTGATGTAATCAGCAGTAAAATACGTATTATGATATGCGATGCATCGATATTTTCTTCGCTCAGTTTTGCATGAAACGATATTATAATCCAGCGTTGTACGAAGACGATTATTAAAATGCCACGTACACCATAAGATAAAAGCTACGGGAGTGCATATAACGAATGAAGTATTAATATCGAAGTGACATGACGTCGCGTACACGTCACTCAAAGGTCATACTTCTCTGCTCTATGCCTCTGTGTCTATCTATACACTTGTACGTGTAACTTTATTATGTTATGTACGTATCATTGTTGCAATGGCTTCATTCACTGATTGTACATCACGTACTCTGCTACTCTCTCCTCTCTATGTATACTTATACCTGCGCACACGTGTACAACGTTTTATACAATGATGTGATATTTGTGCTGCGAAAAAAGGAATCGTGCCTTCTTCGAGTATCACCACTACCGATATCAATGCCACTAGTCCTAGTGGTGGTCCTCCTCAAAGACCTACACCACCCACAAGTATTGGTATGTTTCAAACGATTTGAAACGTAGATGAAGCGCATGTAGTGAGTCCAGTTAGATTCTCCCCAGGTTCGTAGATTGAAATCAGGAAATGATTCCTTTTTGTATTCCACATCTAGCTTTATTCATATTTTATTATCTTAGCTTCCTCGCTGCATCGTATCAATTATTTTAATTAGTCGCTTTCAATGATGTTACCGATCGTGTTTGTGGAGACGTTGTTCAGCATCGACTATATTTTCAGGAGCTAATTTTTCACCGATAACCAGTGGCCCGCCACCGAAACCAGCACCGCCGTCGTTCCCCAACAGTCCAGTGGCCGCAGGAATTTCACCGGTGAAGGTACCGCCCGTGCCCGCCGCGCCTATCATTCCTCCGGTGCAGCCTGTTCAGCCGATGACTGCGTCCACCATGGGTAATTTATCCTTTCACCGATTCATCGGGCTTTCAGTGGCTCGAGAACTTTACGCGTCCGACTCGTGTTTCATTGGAACGCTAACGTGTAGACGATCTCGCGTTCAACAGGAATGCCTGCAGTAGCTCCGATTGCACCGTTGAACACGAACCCAACGCCGATGGCAGCTTTCGGTATGGGACAGGCAATGCCAATTCAGCCCTGTAGTACTGCCATGGTCGCTCCGATCCCTGGTACCGTGATACCACCCGTTGCGCCAATTTCCACCGGTACGCGTCGCCCCGTTCATTCTTCGACTTTCGATTCCGTTCCCTCGTTCACCGAACCTTGACATTTTACAGGAGCCGGCGTGATTTCGACTCCTCCGGTCGTAGGCTTACCTCCGCTGTCGGCAACAACGGCAAGCGGGGCGATGGTGAACGGCGTGATCACTCAAACGCCGGTATCAACGAACACGCCATTGAGCACGACTGCGCGCCCGCCCAGCATAGATAGAATAGGCTCGGTGGACTCTCAGCATAGTCAGCATTCCATGGGATCTCCGCAGCCGGTGGAATGGGCTGTGCCGCATCAAACGAAACTGAAGTATACTCAGCTGTTCAACACTTGGGATAGGACGCGATCCGGGTTTCTGTCTGGTCCACAGGCCAGGAACATCATGGTGCAGTCGCAGTTACCTCAAAAGGTGTTGGCACAGATATGGTACGGTACCGCGACGTCTTATGTCAACAGTTGATTGATCTACACGTTTCTATAGAACATGATGTCGTGTCGTTAGGGCGTTAGCGGACATGGACTCGGACGGCCGTTTGAGCTGCGACGAGTTCGTATTGGCTATGCATCTATGCGACATAGCGAAGCTGGGCGAGAAGATACCTTCCACGCTTCCCGTCGAACTTATCCCGCCTGCCTTCAGACGACAACGACAGAGCAGCTTGACGTCTTCTCAGACCGGAGCGGAGAACATCGACCCGTCGGCCGGTATGCCTCAGGTGAGTTTTTAAACGTACACATTTTTTAACACTGTGGTATGCCGATCGTTCTTTGCCCAGACATCCTTCGAGGACAAGCGTAAAGAGAACTTTGAGAAGGGACAAGCGGAGCTCGAGCGCAGGCGTAAAGCCTTGTTGGAAGTTCAACGCAAGGAACAGGAAGAACGTGAGCGCAAGGAGAGAGAGGAGGCCGAGAAATTAGAGAAAATTAGGTGTTTATATTTTTATACAGGTTTTGTCGAAGATTTACGTCGAAACGTTTCGTGCTGACGAAAGATCTGTTCGACAGATTGGAGCAGGAAAGACGAAGACAAGCGGAGATCGAGAAACAGATGCAGAGGCAGAAGGAGATCGAGCAAGAGAAAGAGGAGCAACGGAAACGAGCCCATGAACAGCGGGAAGCTGCACGAAAGTAAGTGAAATTATTTTCGCCGATTTAAACCGTCGAGCATGCTCACGCGAGTGTTCTCATCCGACAGAGAGATGGAGAGGCAACGGCAGTTAGAGTGGGAGAGACAAAAGTCGCAGGAGCTTCAAGCTCAGAGGCAAAAGGAGCAGGACGTCTTACTCAAGTTGAAGGCGAAAAATCAAACGTTGAGCATCGAGTTGAGCACGCTCGTGAGTATCGAAGTGATTGTTGTCAGTGGAACGCTCGTTACTCTGGGAATTTGTTTACAGAACGACAAAGTGAAAGAGTTGTCGCAAAAGATTTGCGACACTCGCGTAGGCGTTTCCGGGGTGAAAACGACGATCGACGGTATGCGATCGACGCGAGACGCGCAGCTGCAGGAGATGGCTGCCCTGAAGAATAAACTGCGAGAACAAAACCAAAGATTACTGTCGTTGAGTCAAGAGAAAGCTCGCATCGAAGCGAAGAACAAGTTGAACATGGCCATGGAATCAGCGGGCCAGGAAGCAATAAAAATGGCATTTGACAACAAGCAGATCACTCTGAAGCAAATGAAAGATAAAGTTGGTGATCTACAGCAACAGGTACCGATCAGTAAACGTAATATGATGTCGCACGAGTTCTAGTCCGTATTATAATTTGATCTCGTTAACAGATCGATGCTAAAATGGCCGATATAGAAAATAACAATGGTCAGCTTCAAGACATAAAAACGCAGTTAGAAAATTTAGTGAGCGATTGTAAGAATCTTTACGTGACATTCGAGGACAAAAAGTTGAAAGTGTTAGAGCTGAGAGCGAGTGGTGGTACCGGCGCTGGTACCGATTACACGGCCTCTTCGTGGAGTGACACGGCGTGGAACGAAGCTCCGACAGTGGTCAACGACTCTGCTTGGCCAGTTAACGACACCGCCACGACTGACGCCGAGCCCGAATCAGCTACGCCCGGCGTCATGAAGTACAGAGCTGTCTACGAATTCGTGGCGAGAAATCAAGATGAAATATCGTTTCAACCCGGTGACATTATTCTGGTATCGTTAACTACGTTTGTACATTGATATTAAAAAGGAAGATAGGAGGAAGACAGGTGTATTTTCCTGACAGGTACCGCCCGTGCAAAATGCAGAACCTGGATGGATGGCCGGTGAGATTCGCGGTCACACCGGTTGGTTCCCCGAATCTTACGTAGAACCAGTGGTCGCAGGAAGTGCGAACGATAACACTTTCATACAACAAGACAGCGTGGAGAAGAGAACGTTAGAGTTAGTCTGTTAAGCTGAACGTATATGAACGGTCGAGAACGCCGTTTATATACGTAATTCTTTTACAGGGGAATTGCTGAAGTTCCCGAGAACGTGTCTGACGCTGGATCGCTGGGTGACGAACCTCCGTACGTTGAACCCATCGTACCTACCCCCGGATTGGGCGTAACCTGTGACGTACAAGTAACGACTTTGTATCATTATCGTCCTACAGTGGAGCAACATCTCCCCTTCGAGAAGGGAGATATCGTTAAAGTCACCGAACAACAAGTCAGTACGGGAGGACACGATCCCGAGAAGAGCGTGTTTATACGTTGTTAATGATTTCAGAACGACTGGTGGTACGGTACGTCCAGCAGCGGAGCCAGTGGATGGTTCCACAAGTCGTACGTGAAAGAAATTGCTGCCAATCAAGCCGCAGCAGTCGTCGACGGACTGAATGAGTATTACACAGCTTTGTATCCGTACGCCTCTGCCGAGAATGGAGACTTGAATTTCGGTCAAGGGGAAGTTATACTGGTCACGAAGAAGGAAGGCGACTGGTGGACGGGCACCATAGGCGATAGGACCGGGATCTTCCCTGCCAATTACGTAGAAAAATGTGACGCACCGGATCAGGTACGACGACTTTCGTTGCCGAATTTTACAGTGTGTGTGACGTTGCGAGTGATGCGAGTAAATATCGTTCTATTTCTAACGTTTGCATTGACCAGGACGCCTCTGTAATTACTAACGCGTCCCAAACACCCGCCACTACTACGATGACTGCGAGTACAGCCGTCAGTAATTACGAAACGGTGTCCACCGTCGCCCAGGCTGCATTGGTCAGTAATCGATTAACGTCTGTATTTTGTAATGACAAGAAATAGATATCCTCGTGTCGTAAATGTAAAATCGCGAAGCTTAGTAGATTTCGACGTAGACGTATAAAGCTAGACGCATACGTGTGTGACTCCCGTGTTTAGCAAGCAGAGAAGACCGCTGAACAACTGGAGGATGAAAGAGCAGCCGCGGAAGACAGAGCAGAATTGCCAGACTTCACCGCGATGGCTGCGCAGCAGGTAAGATTGAAAGTGGCTTACAACCTCCGATCGATCGTAACATAAAAGATTGTCAATTTAACCGCTCCCTGTTTGTTTTATTGCTGCCGTCCCGCTATCGCAGTACGTCAAGGTATTACGCTACTTGCTACGTTCTATGTATCGATGCTTTGTAAATAACGGCATAGATTTACAACGGTACACGGAGGAGTATGTTCAGTGCATATTTCTAACGATCGTCGTTTCTCTTTCACACGCAGAGGGGAAGGAAGCCTGAAATTGTACAAGTCATCGCACCCTATCAAGCTACTAGTTCCGAGCAGTTGAATCTACAGAAAGGACAGCTGATAATGATTCGTAAGAAGACGGACAGCGGTTGGTGGGAAGGAGAGTTACAGGTACGTACGATCGACTGTCGAAACGATGTCTCGCATTATTACCTTGTATATTCGCGTTCTGCAGGCACGTGGTAAGAAGAGGCAAATCGGTTGGTTCCCTGCGTCTTACGTTAAGCCGTTGACCAGTAGCAGTAATCGAAGTACACCCGTGTCTCACGGATACCAAGACTCTCCTACCGATCCAAACGTCGGTGAGTAGAATCCTCGATCCGAACGAATAGAGGATTCGATTGAGAATAAATAGCCCGATACTCTTTCGTTCTAGAACGAGTGTTGGCACTGTACCCTTATGAAGCCCGAAACGAGGATGAACTGAGCTTCAACAAAGGAGAAGTGATAACCGTGTTGGCGAAGGACGAGGAAGCATGGTGGAAAGGCGAATTGAACGGAATGTCCGGCGTTTTTCCCAGTAATTATGTATCACCCATGTGTAAGTATACCTCGCCACGTTACAATTTTACGTTCCATTTAAACGGTTTGATACATTACTTTTTCACGTCTGTCGTAAGTGTTCGTTCAAACAGTCTTGACGTGCTAGTGCTATAGAGTCGAACTGAAACAACGTGAATAGTGTTCGATCTGTGATATACGGATAGACGGACGACCGTCAGGTTTTCTCGTTTCACAAATGCAGATTGATACCGCGAGAGTATCAATTTTCGTTGACTCAGCGCGACGGTCGTTTCGTAGGAGCAGATGAGACAATAATTTCTTAAGTGATGCTCGAAATGTACTGTCGTTGCATTCATTTAATTATATAAGTGTATCAATAATGTACGCGATACTCGTAGAACTTAGGGTTACAGGCACAAATAGGATAATTAGATAATTAGCTTCCTGTTAAGTCAGATGTGAAAAGATCGGCCTCGTGGTACACGAGCACCGTGTATCCGAAACGATGATTCCTCATTATTATTCACCACGGGGGATGTTATGTGTGCTTCTTTCTGCTATGACATGGCTGCGTTAAGATTCGGCACTCTCGCTTGGAAAGCGGTACACTTGTACTGTCGTTTAATTTTCTGATGGGTAGTTATACGGAATCAATTGTCAGAGAAATGTATATACTATCTCTGTCGTACAGCCTGCCTGTCTGCCTGCATGCCTGCCTGTCCGTCCGTCTGTCCGTTTGAGGTAGCTGCTTCGTTTCATCAAACATATCGCGTATAAGGAATCTGTTTAAACGTCGACCGACGTCGTTCGAAGTTGCTAGAGTGCAAACTCGTATTTTCTTTCCAGTTCCTTCTCTGATCGTTCATTCGTCACAGAAACGATCGTAAACTAAATTTGTAAGAAAATGTTGGGCGCAGTATTGTAGAGCGAGACAGCTACTTCGAGGATCTTGCCACTTGCTTACAATACTCGGAAACGATGAGAGTCCCCTTTTACTAATTGTTATCTTTCGCCTCTGCTTAACATGCAGCATAAAGGATAGCAGAGCAGCACCGCAGCATTGCAGGCTAAAATAAAAGCGTCTCAAGTGCGATAAAAATGATAGCAGTCTCTCCCTACTGAACGCGACGTGTTGCAACCAACAAGTCTCATCGGTGGAGACAGCGAGCATAAAGATAAAGTAAAGAGAGAGAGATGAAAGAAAGAAAGACTCAGGGCTGGGTTCTCCGCTTCTACGTTACTCTAAATTGTATTGCGAGTCTTCTTCTTGTTCGAGGTCCTACTCGGTCCTTTATTTTCATTGATCATTCAAATTGTTACCGTGTATCCAATCGACTATCGTCACTTTGAATCGTCGAACCTCCGTGCACGGTTCCACGCGTGACTACCATCGCGCAGTATCGATAACGATATGAAACTAAAAGGCACTGACTATATTCGGTAACGAACACGTTGATGTGTCGTCGCAACCACCTGACATGTGCACCAAATTCTACCTCAATCTCCTTATTTAATGTCGAAGACGAGAGCTTAGAAGATCGCGACCGTTACAATTTGTTTGTCAATTTCGAGTAGTATTCGTAGCTGATGTAAAAATAAAAGGAACGCGACGCGTATTCATTTAGGAAGTTCGATTCTTAGATGATGTTTAGACACGTACCTTCCGTTTGTACCAACACTTTTAGCCTGACTAGAAAACATGTTCGAACGTTAGGGCACGTTTTTCTAGGACCAAAGACAATAAGCATCGATCTGTTTATCTCTTAAAACGTTCGTACAGCACTCCGCGTGTTTAACAGCACTGAAACAGCTTTGTGTGTAAATAAAAAGGAATGCAGGAACACCGAAGTCTAGCGGTAACGGGCTAAAAGTGTTGGACCGATATGGATTTAGATGTGTGCAAGGGCTAATGTAAATTGTTCACGAGCGAAGTCTCGGAGGAAGACCCATCGAATACTGCCTCTTATTTGTTTTGATCGTTGGCGTTAGTACTAGTTGTTTGGTGCGCAACACAGATGGTTTTACAGAGTTGTACTGCGTCGAGGCCTAGATCGCAACAATTGTGCAATCGATCGAACATTATTTTGTCTGGCTTTGCCTTCTTCTTGTCTGTAAAGGGAGAAGGAGTTGTTGAATCGTAACGCTGAATGTCCATCGTTTCATTTACCGTGCGAAGCGTTTGTTACGATGTCTATAGAAGACACTTGTTTAGATTGGCTTATATTGACGGTTCACAGTCTATGTTTTTGTTTAAATTCAGAATTTTATAGGTAACAGAGAAAAATGTATGGCCGGCATAATATCTACGAAGGAGAGCGAACGGTGCTCGCTTCTCTTTTAAATTCAATAAGTTGAACCAAATCTGTTGTTCCTATTTATTTATTCTATCTAATATATGTATAGTTATTACGTTTCGTTTACCTTCGAATCCGACACACGATAGAAGACGATGTGCTCCTTCTTCGCAGCCTTTTATTATAGAGCCTAAATCATCGCTAAAAGTGAATATCAGTAATAAATGATCGTACAGTTACACAGATAGATAGATTATCACCGTTGGTGGGAACGATTCGTTAAGTAATGTTACATCTACTCGTAAACCAGTCCTTCCATCGACTCGCTCTTGAGCATAGTCAGTCCGTACTATTTAAGAGTAGAGTAGTACGTAATCGTTCTTTTATTTATTCTTTCACCTTACGATTATCGACATCTGAACGTAGCCGTCGCTCCCCCAAAATGATTCATCGTTATTTCTATCAAACGTTTTCTACATCGTAAAATATTCCGGCCGGGTCTTCTAGATTTAAAGACGAGTTAGACAATTTCGTTTTTAAGGCGCCCATTCCATGGCGATGGTCAGGAGTCTGATGGAACGACTAGTTTCGAACGATAATCGGAAGAACCAAGCGCACAGCAGGCCGACGTATTTATACATCTCGTCGATCCTTTTACACGTTCTATACAAGCTGTTAGCAACAAGAGAGAGATGTATAAATACGCCAGGGTCCCGATCGACTTCAAACAATTGTGTGCTTAATTATTAAGTATTCTAGCCGCGCCCGTAATCTTGTAATCTTTATCTAAACATGTTGACGATGTGTAAAGCAAGTTATGCAACTGGTTATTCTTAGATCGAAGAGAGAGAAAAAAAAAATGAAATATTAATAATAATAACAATAATAATAATAACAATAATAATAATGACTTGTGTAGCGCTGATATCCTTAAGATTGTTACTATTTGCAAAAGTATCCGTATTGTTTATTCGTTTGTTGTCACGTCGAATCTCATTAACGATCTCGAGAGGGAAGAGAGGAAACGTTGTGTGCGTGGTCTCACGAGCGAAGGAGGCACTGTATGGGTGTGGATAAATTCAAAATCACTGTGGTATCATATTTATTGCAGTCTCCTCCTCTGCGTACGGACGGAACGAGATGAAACTTCTCACATGCATACACACACGCCGTTCTTATACATATGTACACATATCCATACATGATATACAGACGTGTTCGCAAAACTGCTGATTGAAATAAAGTATCTGTCTGTTGTAAAATGTCGTCGTGTACAAAGATTCAGTTGCGACCCGAGCACCCGCTTGAGCGCATAGAAAATCGGACGATCTCCCTCCTGCGTTTTCGTGTTAGCTTCGCCGAACAGAATCACACGAATCTTGTCGTACGGATGAAACAGTCTAGAGCTAGTTAAGTCTCTGTTGCAAACAAGGAAGAGAGCAGTGTTACATTCCCGTGTTTATGTGTAGCCGATGAGATGACGATCGACTTGCTAATGGCTGGGTTGGATCCCATGGAGAGGAAACGGCAAGAGTACATCAAAGAGCTTATCACAACCGAGCAAGCATACATAGAAGATATGAGACTCGTTCACGAGGTACGTGCGAACTCGGTCTCTCCTCTCTGCTTACAAAGCGTTCTGGCGAATGAAATCTCGAAATGTTCTCTTCCAGGTGTTCGAGAAGCCGCTCATTGAAAGTCTGGTGTTGAGCATGGACGAGGTGGATAAGATATTCGTTAACTGGAGAGATATCATCGCGTGCAACGACAATTTTTTAAGGTACGACTCTCGGAACTCCGTACGTTTCGTTACCATTGTTAATCGTGGATTTTCCAGGACGTTACGAATAAGACGGGACAATAGCGAAGGAGGAATCGTGAGAATGATCGGAGACATCTTATGCGAGAACGTAAATTCCTTTCGCTGTTGAACATTAATTTCGTTCGTTCTCGACTGTACACTCACGAGTCTGTGTGATTCAGATACCTAGAATGTCGGCGTACATACGATTCTGCAGCTGCCAGATATCCGCTGCCGTTTATCTTCAAAGACTGACGGAGACCGTGCCGGAGTTCGTCAAAGTCGCCCACACATGTCAACAGGACCCGCGTACAAAAGGAATGCCTTTGAGTTCATTCTTGATTAAACCGATGCAGAGGATAACCAAGTATCCTCTCATCATTGGCAAGGTAACGATCGTCTTCGAATCTGTTTCTCGCTTATACCGCGTTTACGCTCATTGTTACCGGTTCAGATTTTAGAACATACTCCGGTCGACCATCCCGACAGGCAGTATCTCCAAGAAGCCTTGGCTAAGGCAGAAGAATTTTGTACCCAGGTAAAACTTGGTTCGTAATAATCACGTGGATGATTATAATTTGATGATTGTATTGTTCGTACAGGTAAATGAAGGCGTTAGGGAGAAAGAGAATAGCGATAGATTAGAATGGCTGCAAACACGTGTGGCCTGCGATGGTCTCGAGGAACAACTTATCTTTAACTCTTTAACGAATTCTTTAGGTCCACGAAAGCTCGTTCACTTTGGCATACTTCACAAGGTAATCGACACAATGTTTCTTCCGTAACGCGGCATTTTACATTGACATCTCTTCCAGGCGAAGAGCGGAAAGGAACTTGTTGGATTTCTTACCAATGACTTCTTACTGTTCGCTCGACCGGTGCTTTCGAAAAAATATTTTTCCAGTGGACAACAATTTTCATTCGAAAGGAACGAGCATCACAAGTTTAAGATGTATAGAAAAGTACGTTGTGTCCAACCGTACCGAGAGGGAAACGACCGCGTAACGATCCGTGAATCTTTGTTGCAGCCAATATTTTTAAACGAATTATCATTCTTGGGGGATTCGGAGACGAGTGGAACAGCCTTCGGTGAGAATTCTGACAACGCGACTAAAATACTCAGGCTGAAGGACCAGAAGAAACCGATAATATTGCTGGCACCGTCGCCGAGCGAGTGTGTACTCTGGGTGAAACGGATCACCGAAGCGAGGAAGAAGTTCCTGGAGAACGAGAAAACGCGTCTGCAGAGACAGAGATCGAGTGAGTCGTGCACAGTTTTGTTTCCGTCGATTATTGAGCAGTCCGTGTCTCGTCTTACTTGTGCTTATATGTTATCATGACGATTGAATCGTACGTACGATAACGTGTAATATGTGTGTGAGCGAACAGAACAGGCGCAGTTTGGAGCGTGCGGGAGAATTCTCGTTACGGTGCTTGAAGGTTTCAATATAAAGACGACACCTGGTAAGCTAACGTACGCGTTCAATTTGCTTGCTCTTTCTGCATGTACCTACACGCTTGCTTGACGCTTCTGCTTCGAACGTAAAAGGAAAGGGAGAGAAGATTAGCCCTGTTTCTCGGATGGAGTGAACCGTCGGGGTTGTCGTACGTAATTAAACCGTTTAACCGCATGCGTCTAACAAACATCTGGCATGATCAGTTCGCAGGAGACCGCCTCAGGGTAGACTACGATTAGTAGTTGTTGAAGCTGAGGACCTCGTTATGGTAAAACAAGGTAATGTTGTTCGTAGATCCTCGTTACAGGACTCGAAACGTGAATGGACAAACTAAACTTCTAACTTTTCATGTTCTTCTACCCATACTCTCTTCGGCGTGTGATTAGAGACTTTCCAATCAGTAGATGATCGTAGCATTTGATGAGGGTAGACCTAAATCTTAGAACGCTCTGCGGCTGCTACTTACACTTGCGATAGACGCTTTATTAACAACTACTTAGAACTCAAGGATGTATTGGCTATACAGTCAATCCCAAAAGTTTATGCACTTTAGAAACGCATTTTTTAAAAAGAAATCAGACGTCGGAAGAACATTACTAATAATAAACAACAAAAAAAAATTTTCGATTTTTCCGATATTTTTCCAAGGGTACCCCTTCAGATTTTGCGAAATTTTCGTTTTTTGCCAATAAATCCCAAACCACTGGACTTACGGAAAAATTGTATACGACCTTTCTTGTAGAGGACGACGAGATCTACAATTTCTGTATAAAAGTTTCTTGCTAGCGTGTATAGTTAACGAGTAATTTGCAAAAAACTGTTTTTTCGTTTTTCGTCAATAACTCGTAAACTATTAATGCTAGCGACAAACTTTTATACAAAAATTGTAGATCTTGTCGTCCTCTACAAGAAAGGTTGTATACAATTTTCCCGTAGATTCAACGGTTTAGGAGTAATTAAGGGAAAACGAAATTTTTTGCCGAAAGTTCGCCGTTTCGACGCTGGGATGGTCGGATTTTGTCAACATCAATAAAATGCCAAATAATCATACGTAACTCATTAAATTGGGATTGACTGTATAGCAAATACATTCTTAAACACTGGATAATAGATCGCATGGAAATTCTGATGAGAAACAAATTTCTAGGCAAGTGCAACACGTTTTGTAAAGTGAGCATGGGCTCGCAGGAAGAGAGAACAGGCGTCGTTTCGGGAACTGACTGTCCTCTGTGGGACGCGTCGATGCAGTTCCAAGTGAAGGATCTGCTCGAAGATACTCTGTGTATCACGGTCTTCGACAAAGGCTACTACAGCCCGGATGGTAAAACGAAGCTTTCTCTTACTTCTACGATAGAAGACGAAGTTGAGAGAACAGATCTTTTGACTGCTTGTCACAGAATTCCTTGGCCGGGCGGAGATCAGGGTCGCTGACATAATGAGGGACAGCAGAGATTCGTGCGGACCGATACAGAAACGTATTCGACTGCACGAGGTCGAGAAAGGGGTAGTAGTATTGAAACTGGACCTACGACTCTTCGGCAATCGGTAAGAGGAGTGTTTACGGCCAAGTTGCAGCTGTCACTGCCGGCAAACTCTTTTATATCACTACTTTACAAGATCCACGATCGTCGTGTGTGATCGACCGAGGCACAAATCAAGCAATTTCTTATAATATACGAAGTATTTATTGTACTTCAGAGATGTTCACGGATATTACGCGAGTAATTAATTTGTAAGAGAAAAATAGTTTTGTTACTTTCTATGTATACAATTTTCGCGACGATTCGAGTCTTCCTTAGGTGTTAATTATTTATATCTTGTCAATTTACAGCAGTATTATTGTTATCGTTATCGTAATGTTTATACGACGTATAACCAGGAAAGCATTTGTTCTTTTGTATTTAACGTGTTCTGTGTGACAGTTCGGAGCATTTAACAGGGCATTAGAATAACTCGGGCGTACAAGGGATAATTTAAGAATAATTTATTGCATTGCAAAATGCGTAATTAAATTAGCGTACAATTATGGTGAAAGTAGAAAATAGATACATTCCTTATGCTAATTCTCGCGTACGTATGATAATAACGACTCTAGATGTACGATAGTTTCTTATTTATCGATCGAATTTTATAAATCGCTATGCGTGTAGTCTATCAATAAAGTAGTGTTTGATACAATTGGTCGTCGAGATACATTTTAGATGATTCGTTGTGTTCGAGCGGATTGCATGCAAAGTAGAGCAAGTAGTCGCCTCACTGTTTTTCGAATATCATTACCAACATTACTTTACTTGCGCTTCGTTGCATCCGACCCTCCTTCGATTCAATGATCTGACATCACGAAAGATAGTATGAATATTCAGACTTGTACAGACTCGTTCGATCTCTACGAAGACAACGTATCGTCTCGGTCACCGATGCGGTTTCGAGATATTTCAACGATATTCCAGCAGAGATTATTATCCATTCGCAAAGTGCTGACGATGCGGTAAGAACGATCGACGAAATACTCGAAACCGAGCCTATTTTGGTACAACTAGTATAATTCTCTACGCGAGAGACTCGTCAAACGGTCGAGTTACCAGGCTGTTGAGGATGCGTGGTCACCTGCGAGCCTTGGCTAGGCTCTCCGCGCTCCTCGTCGTGCGTAGGGAACTCGTAGATCGGTTTAAACCCGCCGAACAGCTGCGGCTTGAAACTTTCCGGGTCGAATTCAGATTTCTCCGTCTGAGTTTCTTCCACGTTCGACGTGGCTTCGGCGGAATCGTCGTCGGACTTCCTATTGATAACAGGCTCGACCATGACGACGCTCCAGCCGTTCTTGGAAGGCGCCTCTGCACTGACACTGGCCACGAACGGCGCCATGAAATTCTGCGGGGAGGGCGCGGAGCTGGAGGAGCTCGACGGTTGTTGAGAAGGCAAGAGGACAGGCTTCTGCTCGTTCTTGTCGGGTTTCGAAGTCTCTTGGTCCCTCAGATTCACGTCTAAACGATGAGAAGCCTGCGCAGTCGGCGTGTAGACGTAAGCGATCGGTGTGGAAGACGGCAGGACTGGCAGACGGTGCAACGTAGCCGAAATGTGCTCGTTCTTCTTAGCTGCGAACGGTACGAAGTCTTGCAGATACGGTATAACGTTCACGCTCGAGTCCTTGTCGTCCTTTCCTTCTGTGTTCTCTTTCAAGGGTTCTCCCGGTCTCTGATCGCTCGGTACGAGCAACGGCGTTTCCCTCATGCCGTTCACGAGGATAGAAGGATCGGGACGTTCCAGGGGATACGGGAAATCTGACACGACCGGTCGTCCAGTGAACACACTGTGAACCGCCGGTGGACTTCGCTCGTCCTCCTGGTCCTCGTTATTATCTTGGAGCAACGTTTCTGGAGGAAGTGGTCGATGCGGGCCTCTAGTTCCGACTACCACGCTCTCGTCCTTCTCCATAGAGTCGTCAGGGTGTATGTTCACCGCGGTGTTCACAGGGTAGACCACGTAGACCGGCGGCTCGGCCATCTTCTCCCCAGTGTCGAACTCCCTCCTGTTGTCAGCGTCGCGATCGGTCACGATTCTCTCCGATTCGTCGTCGTCGGCATCGATCGCGGATAAATTCGGTTCCGTCGCATCCCCTTCCAGTTCCTCCCCGTGTTGTTGGATCATCTGAAGAGTGGCTACGTGCGGCGAGTCCGCTGTCCTCCGTTTCGGAAATATGGGTGGCCTTGGCGGAACCTGAGACGGCTCCTCGGAGTATCGTTCCGATCTCTCCTCTTCTTCGAGTCGCAGTTTCTGGCTCGACACCCGTTGCTTAACGTCGTCCTCGCCCCTGGACGTGGCTGGTATCGACGGGAGACGAAACCTTTTCGTCGCACCACCTTCCTCTCGCAACGGTACCACGGTCTCCGTCTTCGAGGAAGCCGCGCCTGCTACCCTGAGCGCGTGGATCGGAGGCGGAGGGGGATTCAGTCTCTGGAGATGAGCCGGAGGTGGGAAAGGTCTTCTGGTCGGAGGATGCGGCTGTACAGTCTGTCTCACTCTCGTGGGATAAGCTTGGGCAGCGGGGATCGTTCCGATCGCTTCCGATCCGCGATGCCCGTGAGACGTCTTTGCATTCGGCCGAAACTGTGGCAGGATATTCGGTAGACTGGAGTCCGGATAAGGGCGTCTTCTTATCACCATCGGTTCCGAAGGTGGCGGCGGCGGAAGAGGTGGAGACGACGGAAGTTTGCCACGAGGTGGTAACGGCAGCCTTTGAGGTCTGGGATGGTCCGGTCTCGGCGGACCCGAGTGATGATAATGATAATAGTACTGCGGCGACGGTGGTATTGGCCTCTCAGCCGGTGGAGTCAAGTTCTCCGACAGCTGTGGAAGATGATCTTCGTTAGGAACCGAAGGCTTCGGCGTGACCGGAGCTGATGTCAGTTCGTGCACAGTCCCATCGGCTTCGTTTATTACAACGACGTGCTCTTCGACCGGTTTCTCAGGCTCGTCCTTAGGAAACACCACGTAGTTCACATCTTTCTCTTCTTTCTTCTCTTCCGATTGCTCCGGGCGTACGGTACCTTTTACGAACGAATTCTGTGTTCTCAGAGGTTCTATCTCGTTCGCCAACTTCTGTCCCCCGGAGGGTGGCTGTCTCCACGTCTGGGCGGCGTAATTCGGATTGTTCTCTAATACGGACACCGAAGGAAAGCCGATCGTTCCCCGATGGTCTGCATCGTGGCTGATCTTGTCGGGTGCGACACCGTACAGAGGTCGGAAAGAGGGATCTATTCCAGTAGATCCGGTGTAAGGATTCTCTCCGATGGCGGTACCCAAAGAATAATATCCGCCTTCGACGTTTTGCCTGTTTCCAAGAACGAAGGACACCGTGTCCTGGTCCGGTGGTATCACTATGTTACTGGTGCTCTCCACCAGAATTCCTCCGCCCATTCCGCTCGGTCTCTGGTTCACAATCGCGTTCGGTCGGTATCCTTGGTTCACGATCACGTCGTCAGCTCCGTGCCTCCGGTTGTCATCCGCGAACGTCACCCTGTAATCGTTGTTCAAGGGCATGGACGTGACTGGACGGTGCGGATGAACTTGAAACGGCAGCGAGTTGCTCTGGAAAACAGTTGCCTGAGGCATGCCGGAAAGATGCACCGAAGACGACGATGGAGTCGGAGCGGCGGCCGTGGTGGTGCTCGCGGAAGCGGTTTCCGAAACTGCAGCGGTCGTAGTATTGACGGACACCGTGGTGGGCGATGCGCTGGTCTTAACAATTTCGTTGCTCGACTCCCTCGTCGGGACGTAATCCTCTCCTTCGCCGATTTCATAATCCTCGTAGGCATCGTATTCCTCTTGTTTGCTCGGAGGTTTCGTTTGAGGAATGTGCGCTATATTGTTTGGTCCCTGATGGCTGTTGCTATACGCGCTGCCTTGAAGCTTCTCTATCGGAAGTGCGTCGTCATACTCCTCCAGGTGATCAGCGAACCGCTTTGGAGTGGACATCTGAGGTTTCCAAGTCGTCACTATCGGCACTTTGGTAGAGGCCGTCGTAGCAGGAGGCGTCGTGGTGGTCGTAGAAGTCGTGGTCGTTGTCGAAGTTGTCGTAGGTCTAGGAGTCGTGCTAGTCGTGGTAGTGCTGCTACTCGTCGTCGACGGTGCAGTCTTAGGCATGATCGTGGTTGTGGTCGTGGTCGTGGTCGTGCTCGTGCTCGTGCTCGTGCTCGTGCTCGTGGTCGTTTTAGGCACGTGCGGCTTCCTGGTAGGGTAGTACACGACAGTTTCCCCGTGATAAGGCTTGTGATTGTGAATGCTGTAGCTGTTCGACCCGCTCTGGACCTTCGTGTTCGCGTAAGAACTCGATATCAGCGGGTACTTGTCTTTACCGTATTTATCGGATGGATAGTGAACGGGAAGGTTGAGGAAATCGTGGAAATTGGGCGAGTACGGATTGATCTCGTTGGGACTGACGTCTTCGCCGGCTTCTTTCTGCTTCGTTAAATACGAATCATTTTCTTTCGGGACATCCTTGCCATCGTCCTCGTTCGTCTCCGGGTAACGAGCGGTGAAGTTCAGAGCCTTGACCGGTGGTGCCTTCTCGAAGTCTATCTTCCCAGTGATAGGATCTTTCTCGAGAGAGAACGGTCTACCACCGTTGAAGGCGAAAGGATACGGAAGGTGATAACGCGGCGTTCCTTCGTCGTCCGACGTCGAGTACGCAACGGTGCTCTCCTCCGCGTCGAGATCCAGGTCAGGGTCACCCAGCTGCGCCGTCCTTGCCAAACTCGGAGAGGATTCCATCTCTTCTAACAGCGACTTTGGAGGACTGTTGTCCATGTGGCCGCCCATCAAGTACTCCGCGTCTGCCGCGCAGACCATCAAGACTACGAGCGTCCACGAACCGGGCTGCATCGTTCTCGATTTACCTGAAATCGACTGCCGTTCAGAATAAAATAATACACGACCGCTTTACGTCCAACATTAAATAACATAAGAATTTTATCGTCGAGGAATTTCGTCGGTTGTTTTCGTAGGGTAACAGCGCGTACGAATGGCAGAGTAAAAGGCCGGAAAAGGAGTCTCGTTCCTCTTGCGTCCTACATTTAACATATCTGGACACGACTGTGCATGCGGGATACACGTACGCCCACCGGATTTGTCGCGCTACTACACCATCGCTGAAGTTACTGTAAACGCGTCGACGCGCCTGCATCGTCGTCTCCGAATAAGAGCAACAAATGCAAATCGGCTGATTATTAACCGTTCACATCTATCGTCACAGTATTGTCATTCGAAAGTCCATTGTACATATACATCTTTCACTTTTCAAAAGTTCTGTTCGGCATCGAGTCAATTTCGATTTATTAAAGGAAGAACGTCAGAGCTACGTCTTGAGGAGCGTACGTTTCCGTATCCTTTCCAGGTATAACGCGACGATAGATGCCTGTTAAGAGGATTCTGTTCGGTGTAAAAATTTAGATTCGAGACGTTCGCCTTCCGCGACTAATTAACGGACCATCGGCACAATGGAAGAATGAACAGGGGCAAGCTGTTACATCTTTCATCGAGCGGAATCGCGTTCCGGCGCGTAACGGGTTTTCACGTTCTCTTTTTCTACCCCTTTTTCCTTCCTCTCTCGACCAGCATGTCAGCCTCTTCTCATGGCATTCCAGCTAGCTTTTGTCGAGGTCGTACTACAATCTCGATCGCTGTATTTGGCATTACCATTTCGTTACTCGCACTTTCGAGCGAGCTTTCGTTGTCGTCAATAAATGGGTCCAACGGTCCACAACCATTCCGAAACGGAAACGTCCCGTGAAACTTATCTATATAATAATACTTTCGATCATTGAGACTCGCACGGTTTCGTGAAACATCTCGCGGATCGATCGATAATTTTTGGATCCATCGTACCACTCTGACTGTTGAGAAATCAGAGCAGAAAACGAGGCACGATGTCTGCGGTGTGGGTGGACAAGAGGCGACGACCCTGTAAAATCAGTGGTCAAGGTCCCATAATATTCGTCTTCTAGCGCGTTCGTGACCGTGACCACTTCCTAACTCGGTGACTGGTACACGAAACAGGAACGCGTGTACGTATGTACTGTTCGTTAGGATGACCCACTTCGATCGGCTCGATTTCGGGGTTTCATCCACGAGAGGCTGTTTGGTCACGTCGTAACGTGAATCACGGTTTTCCTTGGCCAACGGAAGGGAACCGTAATAATATTCATCGATGGAATTCAGTCTCTCGTGACCTCTTTTTACCGTTCCTTCAATACCATCGTTATGAACGCGATGTACGTACGTGTTCGGTCCTCGAGATACATTAATTCGAATCCTCTCGGATACATTTTCTACTTCCTCGATAATTAAATAATTATTTTTAATGAGAGAAGGTCTAGTTAGAAATGTAATCGAACTTTCGGTAATCTTCCTGCTCGTCTTATTCGTTATTGAAACGTTATAATAAAACTGCGGTTGACGACCGAACGTTCGATTCTGTTGTTTTTTAATAAACGAGATCAAATTAGAGCGCTCAACCGGTTCCCTCGATTTTTAACACTTTGTTACATACAGCGGGCTTGTCACGCACGGAACGGTCTGAGATTTTTGATGCAGTAAACTCGGTCTAATTGTAACGGTACCACGATCACTCGAACATATTCTAATTGCCTACCTCGAAACATACCCGCTCTCGATTGATCGTTCCTTTATTTTATGAACAGAGAACAGAAGTAATTAAAAAATATCTACTTCGAAACAGAATAACGGATAATTTATTATGATATTAACTCTACCTTGATTGAAGCGTAAAATAAACGTGAACGTTCTCCAGTGGTCGCCGAACGACCTTCGGGGTTCCCAGGCACTCACAGCTCCATGTACTCGACCCTCGAGTTCGCCACTCTCGTTTTTCCTCTTCTCGTCTCGCGAAGAACGCGATCGAAGTTCGCGAGCGAATTGTACGTGCGACGGGTGTACGAAAGCTTGCAGCCTTGGCGGAGGCTCGCACGTCGACTGAGGTCCCCGGATGACCAGGTGGTAGAAGGAAGACGACGGACAGTGACGGGAGGACGAAGAGGTGGAGGCCCCGATTGATGCGAGCAAGACGAAAGTCAGGGGAAGAGGGTCCCGAAAGATTCTCTCGTCTCAATGAAAGTCCGAGCGCCGATTCAACGACCGGGTCTCCGGAATATCGCCTGACTTCCGTTACTTACCAGTTTCCTTCGCTGAATGCTCTGCGGAAAGAAAATTGAATCAGTTTTTCCTGAATCGATCTACGATCGACAGAGACAAATGTCCGTACATCGAAAACAGTGCTACTCGATGTTCAAAGCTTCCAGTTTCAAGCTCGACGTTTCTTTCTCATTGAAATACGCTCGAGTGAACAGGGGCAAACTTTCCACGGTCTTCTCATAGCGTATCAATCGTGTTTCTATATTCTTTCGTATTCCTTCGAATCCATGGTAACGCGATACGTGCCGGTAGAACGAGGAAGGAAGAGAAGAGATGCTCCTTCCATGGTAAACAGGTGGTGGAGGTAAGGAGAGGAGGAGCAGTTGAATCTGACTAATGGACGGCGCAGAGTCGACGGAACGGTACGCGGAACAGTTAGACGATGACCCACATTGCCGGGTAGTCGCTCAGGGCCGGCCAACGTACCAGTTTCTTCGACCTTACCCTCCGTTAACGCACGCTAGGCGCTCTAGGATCATGCTAAAATTGTTTAATCGTCGGTTCCGATCCCCCACCTCTGCTTCCACTCTCTTCGAAGCGCGTCCTCTCGACGCTTCCTACTTCACAACACGAAAGTTCGCGGTTCCATTTCTTAGAACTATTCACTATTATTATATATTCTTAGAACTATACCCTCCTTCAATATCTTTCAACGACCATCGGGATAGGACAGTTTAAATACACTTTATTCATGCAACATTCTCGCGTGGCTATTTCTTCCTTCCTTTCTTTACGACAGACGCTGGTGCCGGTAATGGAACTTTCAACGTTACGATCTTCTTGTCATCTTTGTTCGGTAGAGCACCAATGATTCTGGCGAGATCCGTGAGCTTCTTCAACCCCGTCCGATGCGTGAATATCGTCGCGAACGATTCCAAGTTCAGGGTGAAATTACAAATGATCAGAGCTAGAATTATACAATGGATCACTCCCTTGTCCTTCACACTGTTTGGTCGGAGCCTGTGAACGTAAGTTATCGAATCAGAGAAATATCTTTTCCATACATTCGTTTTTAACGTACCGTCCGTGATTACTCTGGACGCTGTACGTATCTATTATGTGCGCGTTCACTTCGTTCGACGCTGTACAGACGTCGATATGCTTTTTCTTAGCATCTTTAATCGGCATGTTCAACCATGTAGCGATTGCTTGGACGTAAAGCAACAGCGCGGTCTTTCTAACTTTGTCTGGGTCCGACTTCAAGTATTTGAACGTCGTACGGAAGAATTTCGATTTCCTGAAAGATCGATAGACGTGTATTGAGGGAGTATCAAAATGAAATCGGAGCCATTAAAGAGCAAACATACCCTTCTAAACTGGTCGAATCGTTGTCTAACATTTCTGTAACTGTATCGTACAAGGTCTTTAGCTTGTTCTCTGGAACAATATCGTGCACATTGTATACGTCGTTTACATTGGCCGCTTCCCTATTGCAATCTGGTAACGCTGAATTCGTAATGAATTCGTTGTCCGGTATCTGTATCGATAACTCCATTCTGTCAATCTCGACGTCTGTAAGAATAGATTTTTATCTCACGATCAGACTTGTTGAGATTTTCCAGCTTTTGAACATTGATAAAAATAGATCTTTACTAGATACTGTTTGCTCCAGCTGTTCCTTAACACTGTCGACGTTAAATTTTAATCTTTCATACTGTTCCGTCCTTCTCTTTACTCTCTTCGAGCCAAACTGTTTATTCAACATAGCGATCTTGTCGTCATCGGCAGCTTTATTGTCGTCCACTGCCGGTTTGTCTAACACCGGAGCGACCTGCCACCGTTCGACCTGAACGAGTCTCACTTTCCCTGTTCTTCTATTGTGAAGCACTAACATAGTGCGCATCAGGTCTTCGCTCGTGTCCGGTTTGTAACCTCTGTAAACGATCTGTCCATTCGAGAGAGCGAGCATCGTTTTGTTTTTCTTCTGATCGAAATACAAACCGCATGACATCTTCTTCGCAGCCTCATCTTTGAGCTCTCCGTTTTGAAAGTTCACTGGAAAACAATTGTTAAACGGTTTATACAGTGCACAGTGTCACGTGTACGAGATGCATCTTCGATCATACAATAGCGACGAAATTATCGAAGGGAATGACTGTTGCGAATAATTGATCCAAACGGGCGATCATACCAGGATTGTTAATAAAAATATCAATAGTTTTAATTGAAAGATCTTCGAATCGGGTTAAGTACCGAGTAATCAGCTTTATGAAAATGTAACGATTACCAATTATCGGCTGAACCTTGGATGGTTCTACGATCACGTCTTCGATAATCGCGTCAAGTCGATGTTCCATTTTTCTTTGAAATTATATATATATTCTTCTTTTTTCTTGTTCGTAATGTTTGAAATTTTTAAACGCTTGCTGATCAGCGGAGCGTACGGAGCTCTCTCACGAGTTTCATCAAGTCTCAATACTGCTCAACGCACGGCGTTGTCATCGAATTTGTCGACGACGCGCCTGAGAAAACGTTCTACGTTTGCGTGCCCTATGCCGCTGTCTATAGAAGTTATGTCAATCGTGCAATTCGTGCATGTCCTCCTGCATTGCAGCTGATTGCAGCAGGTCCATATTGGTGCTGCGTGGGAGTCCGTCTGTGCAAGGGATTTTATCAAAAAAAATGTCAGCAATGGTGAGTTTTCGACGAGAGAACTGCCCTGACATGTTATCCTTTGCCTCTCGCATTCAGTCCCGACAAATGTATCGTGCGTTCGATTGAAAACTCACTTATGAATAATTCGTACCATCCCCTCCTTGACTTGAGTTTCGTCAATACTTGTAATTGTGAAAACGACATTTACTTTCAACGAAGAAAATCCAATGTGTACTCGAAATTGAAAGATTGATTTTGGTTTTCACAGCGGATGAAAGCGGTGAGGTGTCCTACTGACGAACTCAGTATTTCGAATTGTGCTATAATCAGTGAGGATGACTTTCCGGATGATGTCAGGTAGAGATTTTATCTTCTGATTAATTCATTGATCTCATGCGCGTAATAAGATTTAGAGCTTAGACCAGAAGTATATCTACGTGTAGAATGTATATAGCGCGTTTGAACTTGCAACTAATTGAATTGCTATGCAACTTACAACCTGTACTTAGATACATCTGTACTAAAAATTGAACGGATGTGAATGAAACATTTCGGCGTTACAGAATTTTCATAGATTGTGAAGAGTCGAATGTTTTTCAGGCATATCGAGGTAACCACCGCGCCGAATCAACATTTTGTATTTACCGTAAGAAGGCATCATGATATACCGAGGGGAACCGTGGGATTCAGTTTACCACAGAGGAAGTGGGCCACCCTGTCTCTTAATCAAGACATCGAAGTTCGACCATATCATTTCAATCCTACCTCGAGCACAGAATGCTTGTGCACCATCGTTCTGGAAGCAGATTTCTTGCAGAAGAAATCGTACGCGAAACGATGCCATTATACTACGACGTTGTTTATTTCAGCACTACTCTCGATGGATACTGCGATGCTGTCTGTTTTAGGACTACTCTGGAGCCATACAACACCGACGAGATGGCCAAGGATTTCCTATTGCAGTTTTCTGGACAGGCATTCACCGTGAGTCAGCAGCTGGTGTTTCAGTTCAAGGACAAGAAGATGCTCGGCCTCGTGGTCAAGAGTCTGGAAGCTGCCGACCTGTCCGCTATAAGTTCTGGACAGAACACGGTGCCTAAGAAGACGCAGATGGGACGCTGCCTGGGCGACACCGTGATACAGTTCGAGAAGGCAGACAACTCGAGCTTGAATCTCGTCGGCAAAGCGAAAGGGAAAGTGGTTCGGCAGTCGATCATAAATCCGGACTGGGACTTCCAGAAAATGGGAATCGGCGGATTGGACAAGGAGTTCAGTGCCATATTCCGAAGAGCGTTCGCGTCGCGAGTCTTTCCACCAGAGGTTGTCATTCAATTGGGTTGCAAGCACGTGAAAGGAATTTTACTTTACGGGCCACCGGGTACCGGTAAGACGTTAATGGCGCGACAGATAGGGACCATGTTGAACGCTAGGGAGCCGAAAATCGTCAATGGGCCTCAGATCTTGGACAAATACGTCGGTGAGAGCGAGGCCAACATCAGGCGATTGTTCGCCGATGCCGAAGAGGAGGAGAAAAGGGTATGACGAGGTGTCTCACGGTATCTTTGGGAAATGACCTCGATTGACGTACGTCGATTTTCAGCTTGGACCAAATAGCGGCTTACATATAATTATTTTCGACGAGATCGACGCGATTTGCAAGTCTCGAGGTAGCGTTGCTGGAAACACGGGAGTTCACGACACTGTCGTGAATCAGTTGCTCGCAAAGATCGACGGCGTAGAGCAATTGAACAATATTCTTGTCATCGGTATGACCAATAGGAGAGATATGATCGACGAGGCACTGTTACGACCCGGTAGATTGGAGGTAGTACCACTTTTTATAAACGTTTTAGACAGAAATAGTGTCGAGAGATCATCATTCGGACGAACTTCTATGCGTTCGTAGGTGCAAATGGAAATCAGTTTGCCAGACGAACACGGCCGATTGCAAATTCTTAACATTCACACGTCCAGAATGAGAGATTACAAAAAGATAGCACCCGACGTTGATCTGAACGAATTAGCTGGGTTGACTAAAAATTTCAGTGGCGCCGAATTAGAGGGTTTGGTGCGAGCCGCGCAAAGTACTGCCATGAACAGATTGATCAAAGCTTCTAGTAAAGTGGAAGTGGATCCTGCCGCGATGGAGAAACTCATGGTGTCCAGGACTGATTTCATTCACGCTTTGGAAAATGACGTTAAGCCCGTGAGTAACGTTACAGGGAAGCTTGAAACAAGCTGACACATTTCGCTCACGTCAAGCTGACTTTTCTTGCAGGCGTTCGGTACGAGCGCAGAAATATTGGATCAACTTCTCATTCGTGGGATTATTAACTGGGGAAAACCGGTGGCGGAAATTCTGTCCGATGGGAATCTGTACATTCAAGAGGCTCGCGCTACCGAAGGTTCTGGCCTGGTCTCCGTTTTGGTAGAAGGACCGCCGAACAGCGGGAAGACGGCGCTTGCTGCTCAAATAGCCAAGAACTCCGATTTCCCGTTCGTCAAAGTGTGCACACCGGAAGACATGGTCGGTTACACGGAATCTGCCAAGTGTCTTTTGATCCGGAAGGTAGACAACTAAAATCACTGTGCCGCGTAAAGATAGAACGGGAAGAGATAGGATCATTCGTATCCTTATCGTTCGTGTTCTTTCAGGTATTTGACGATGCGTATCGTTCGCAGCTTAGCTGCATCTTGGTCGACAATATTGAACGCTTGTTAGATTACGGTCCCATCGGGCCCCGATACTCTAATCTGACCCTACAAGCGTTACTAGTTCTACTGAAGAAACAGCCACCGCGCGGTCGAAAATTGTTAATTCTCTGTACCACCAGTCGCAGGTAGAGTATATTGAGATACGAGAGACTCTTGGAGTCGCAAAGATGATGATCTTTCATCGATCAACGTTCGTTCTGTAGGCAAGTTTTGGACGACATGGAAATGTTGTCAGCATTTAGTACGATTCTTCACGTACCTAATCTGTCGACCTCTGATCATCTTTTGAGCGTCCTAGAAGAAGTGGAACTGTTCTCCAAAAAAGAATTGGCATCTTTACACTCGAAGCTACAAGGAAAACGGTACGTCGTTCTATTACTACGCTGATCGAATGTTCGAATGTTACGAGCATAATTTGTACGTTCTTTTGCAGAGTATTTATCGGTATCAAAAAGTTGCTGTGTCTGATCGACATGGCGCGGCAAGTGGAACCAAGATACAGGGTGCCGAAATTCCTGTCGAAATTAGAAGAGGAAGGTGGTCTAGAGTAATAAGCGTTCATTCTGTAAGTATTTATCTGTAGAAGTGAATTAGACGTCGTTCGCGGAGTAGATTTGCATTTAAATATAAATTAATTAAAAAGAAGAAGAGACGCGATCGTCGTGACAAAGTACGGAAGAGTCGTTGTAGGGACACTTATGCATTTCAATAGTTTACGGATGTTCGTACGTCCTACTTAGAAGTCGCATTTCCTGCTTAGTTTCTTCGAAATAATTCATCATTTAGAACTCTCTGCCGACATTTAGCGTGATGCAGACCCGTGATGGGTCTGATGATGATGATGATGATGATGATGATTTACAAGTTTTCGAATTTAAAAAGAGAAATCGCATTGAGAATGTACAGCCCAAATGTAAAAAGGAGAGCCTGAAAGGGGGAGGACTTTTTTTGTTAGATAAGAATAGATACGATCCAGTTTCTCGGGAAAGCGCATGAAAGAATACTTCCACTTTAACTTATTTTGTTACGTTATACAGTAAAACGTCATTTATATGTCATATCTTCAACAGTAGTTATTTATTTATTAGTGAACTCACGCGTCAATGCGTTTATTGTAATGTGTCCTTTGTACGTAACGTACACTCGCGATCTGTATAATTGAGTAGCGTACACGGTGTACTTATTATGATCGTTCGAAGTTCACTCTGTGATTCTTGTTATAAATGTATGTACGTATTCTGTTATCGATGTTAGTTTATTGTGCGTTAGTAACTCGTAACTTAGACGTGAAACCATTCCAAGACAGAAAGATCCTATAATATATACTTACGTGCAAACATTTATTTTGTCGTACTAATCGAGGAGTAGAATGTTTTATTTAATTTTTATTGAAAGCGGGCGAGCAATTATTTTCATTTTACACAAATCGATATGTAAATCTGTAATTATCCTAGGCAAGTGATTTATTCTAGGTTTTAGTTTGTAGGTACCCATTGAAACGTTGAGTAATCTTCGTTCGACCCGATATGTATATACATATACAGTTCAAATCGTTTCACGACGAGGAAACATGTATACACATGCGTATACCAATAATCAATTCCCGTTGTTAGGCTTGGAAAGATCCTGTAATATGAAATATGTCCGCGTGTTTTGCAAAAACTCTGTACGTGTTAACATACCGCAATAACCGATTCACGAACATGTACGTAATATGTGTATAAAAGTTAAATAAAATCGACTTAAACAGAAAGTTCGTAGCTTCTTTTATACAGACAGGTATTTGGATACAATGTTTTACAACAATTTTAATCTCTCATAGAATCTTCGTCCGAGTGTGCGTGTGCAGCGCACGTTCTATTTATTAAAATTTTATTCAACTTCGATTAACAAATGTAACATCGCATTAACCACTACAGCGGTATTAAAAATTATATTTAACGATTAATATCAGTAAATTATCTCCTAAAAATTATTTTAAGTATTTCGAGTTTTAAACGATGGTACGATGGTTGAACAACTTCAAGATCGTTGTATCTGTTTCAGCAGTTTACCTTGCTTGCGAATTATGTGTACTTATGCGATTAACAAATTTACAAGTGATCATTGTGCGCGCGGAATAGATCGGATTAATGGTTTATAAAAAATAGTACGCGCGTACCCTTGCTTTCGAATCTACTATCAGTTTTGTCGATCGTGTCCTGCGAAGCAACAAGGTAAGATTTTAATCATCAGATTAATTTAACGTAAACTCTTCTGCCATTCAATCCTCACCGTTTCTCTCCATTCTTCGCGCAACTAAACACATGGAATCATAGTTCCCTGTGTATTCATAATATGTACAATCAGAAAAGATATATAACTATTCCTTGTGTGTGTGTGTATTTGTGTGTGTATGTGCTCTCAGTACTTGGCAGTATTCAGGCACCTTAATTCCATTAAGGAAAGAACAATTCATATTTATAGTATGTATACACTTTCTATCAGCTTCATTTTACACGATATCCATATTATAACATCTCATCTTCGTGTCGACCGTTCGTCGCTCAGAAGAAATAAGCACATTGCATATACTATTATTATACCGATGCTCGTTCGCTCTTTGAAGAACAACTTCTCATCCTTCCGTAATAAAAACTTGTATTAATATTTCTTCCGTGAAATAAACAATTCTGTCGTGGAAGCGTATTACAGATGCATCTCTGCCACCGGGACTGGTCGCGTATCAACCAGCAAATTTACAATTCGTACTCGAGATATTGTACGTACGCACATGGGTAATATGCGTTCCTGTACAAGGATGATTTTATCACACTCCATCGACGATACACCTCGTTAAAGCGCGAATCTGTGGCTGCTTGGTACGAAAATGAAAACTTTCAAAGCCGACGTAGAAACGAATGATGTCGTATTTCAGCCTTAGTGATAATCAAGTACGATTTGACAGTATCTATTGTAAGTGTACGTGAAACGATCCTCCAACCCTGCCCCGCGATCTTTTCGTGTCGTAGCCGGAGTCGATGTCCGCATTAAGTGACGATACAAGCGTTACGTTTAAGTTTACAAGTCGTTTCACAATGGACGATACTATAATATGTACATGTTCGCAGTCTACAAACACAGATTGTTGTTTTTCCTTTTTTTAAATAACAATTACTTATAAAACGTTCTATCGAAGGAGAGGTATCAATCGAGGAAAACGAGTTTTATGACACGCGTTCGATATTAATCAGCACCACGCAATCCTTACCACGTTCGAATAATCTGTGTTTTAGTCCTCCGTTGTAACATCGACTAATAACGAGTTCTTTTCATTTTTATTTTACACCTCGTTTTATTGATGCGTTGCGCATAAGTATTTAACAAACGAATATTTCCTGCTTTCTACCGAGGCTGACGAAAAGTTGGACAAACGCTTCTTTCCATCTATTGTAACAACGACGTCGAACAATATTGATAAAAGATACGTTTTTCTTAGTGCAATTTCGTTTGGATGTCAATTCTGTTTAATCGACGATTAGAAAAGTAACGTTGAAGGCGACCTGACAATTCTCTGTACTACCATTTTGATTTTCTCGTCACCTGAATTGAAACGCAAAAGAAAAGAGAAGAGTTATAGAAAAAAGAATGTTGAACGACGCATACCCTTAGTAATTGTAACTTCATCGTATGGCACATGAAAGAAAATCACTTTATTTCGATATCGAGTCATCAACTTCATAATTAATAGATCATGGAGAATTATCTACTATGACTATTTAATATTAATATCACAAATGTTTACGTTTAATGTTATTTTTCATCTTTTTTCCGGTTTTCAATTTTTCATTCGAAATTTTATACTCAATTCGAGCCGCGCGTAGCTAGTCTACCCTAACACCGTTTCAGCGTTTATTCATCAATTTTTCAGTCGTCTCCACCACAGAGAAACTTCACATCCGACGTGTTCAGTCAGGATGGTATGTAATAAAAAAATAAGCGTGTGTCTGCGCGTGACAATAAGTCAAATCACGATGGCTTACAGGAGGGGAATTTCTTAACGTTAATACACGAAATCGGTTTGCGCCATCTCCGTTTGCTCTGCTGCGAATTTGGTTTACTGTTGTGACTATTCCAAGTAGCTTTTTGGTCTTCACTGATTCTATCTTCCACTTCTTGAAGCCGTTTCTCTTCTGAATGAAAAGAAAACCAATCACGTTTAATATCCGTCTACATCCTACGTCCACGCCAGGGTTATTTTTACGCCGATGCAAATGTGAGTTAACATCCATGGTGCAAATCGTGCAAAATTCACAGAACGAAAGATTCGTTTTAATACTACCATGACACACACACACACACACACACACACACACAGTTTCAAGGTATGCGTAATAACACATTGCGAAAGCTAACTTGCAGCAATCGAGTGAGATCGTCAAGTTAAGACGTTTAGGTCGTATTAATTCATTTGTAATCGTTCGATGTTAGAAAGTGAATAGGGGGCAAAATATGGGAGGGTGTACACTATAAAGAGAGTAGTACCCTTTCCTTTCAGCTCGCAACATCATAGGTAGACTTTATAAGCGTGACTTTGTTACAGAATGGTGCATGTCTTTGAAAGGAATACTAGTAGTCGATTTGAAAAAGATTGTTCGTTATTCCGTTTAGAATCTGAAAAGCAAAAGCTGTATTTTATTCAAGTGTCCATGTGCCTTCCATTGAAAATTTTTACGTGTACAAGCCAGTTTTAAATCTTCCGTCACAATAAGCAAAGTCAGGTGTTATGCTGACTTTTAATCACGACCTCTGTCGTCGAAAGCTATTCGACGTAGGTATGTAACAGTGTTAATATTCATTTCATCGAAGACGCGTCCGAGGTACGACGAACTCGGGGCCATAAGTATCGATATAATATGTTTTTAATGCTCTCATGCTCGTCTTACCTTTGTCGTGTTTGTCAGTGAACAGAGATAAATATCGAATACCATAGCAACAGAAATCGAAGCCGTGATAACTAACACACAGTAGGATGCAAAAGGGAACGTGAACGAGCGCGTACCGTTCAGCTGATGTTCCGTGTAATAGGTAGGATTGTCGTCACCTCCGTAATGATATTCCATCAGGTACGGTAGTACGGTCATACTGTGCCAATTGTGTCCTTTGAGGGGAGGTATAGGCACTTCTTCTTGCGTTCTAGGATATCTACATACGGTCCACGGATGTCTCTTAACTTGTTGCAATGTGAACCGTTCATCCGCATTCTTTTGTAACATTCCTTGTATGAGAGATCTCAGCGATTCCTCCACCTCTTCGGGTATCGTGTATTCGCCTTTCCCAATGTTCTCATACAATTTATAAATATTATCACCTTGGAAAGGGTATTGACCCGTGGTTATATTGTACCTAAAACGAATAGACGAACACTCGGGTCAATGGCGGAGATTATGTAATCGCGAGAAAAGTGTGAAAGTCTACTTACAATGTAACTCCGCTGCTCCATATATCTACTTTGAAACCAGAAAATGTTTCACAGCCGTTTGCAATTTCGGGAGGCTGAAACGCCGGCGAGCCTTGCCCCATCTTACACGTATCGTCTTGGGTAAACATATCTAATGCCTGGAAGATAAAAGATTGTGTAAGCCGGTTGTAGACGTATTTACCCAAGAGACAGACGGCTATATAGATTCGAACGAGCGAACGAAATACCTCCGCGACTCCGAAATCGCTGATCTTTAAGGTACCGTCTAAAGCTAACAACAAATTCCCTGGTTTTATATCTTTGTGTACTATCCCTTTACTGTAGAGGTATTCTAAACCGTCCAACAACTGACAGAAATAGTCATGTGCTTGCCAGATCGGAAGCTTCTTGAGAGGCGTGCTTCCCAACATATCCTGGAAAGAAACAAGTCTCATGAGTAGAGATCTAATCGATTCGAATCGCATGCAAGCGTTCGCATAAAACACCAGTTCCTTTTTAAATTCATAAAAGTACGACGGTAGACGCTAGATCGCAAACAACTACTGGACAAGACAAAGTATTACTTTATTTCATATGCTGTTTTACAGTTTAGAGAGTAACGTGTTTGAAATTGTCATTCTTTTCCCGTTCTCTTATCGAATCGCTCTGTTAGTTATTAATGTACTAGCAAAAGGGATTTGTTATGAACGTTTAGAAAATCGTTAGGAACACTTATAAATCTCGAATTAATTCTATCGGTAGTTCATCTGAAACTTGAAACACGAGTCAAATATCAATTTATAAAAGTACTTGTGCGTAACACAGATTCTAAAATAAACCATAGAAGGCTTTGGAACTTTACCTGTAATCCACATACACAAAATTCCATAACTAGGTACATCTTCTCCTTTTCATCATTATATAAAACATCTACAAGGTTAATTACATTCTTATGTTTTAATATCCTTAATAGTCTTATCTCCCTGTTAACGAATGCGAACAAATAGTATTTAGAATTCTAGAAAGTAATCTATCGCTTAAAAACAAAAAAAATATATTACTTTTCATCGTGTATCAGTGTGGTCATTTTTAGAAAGCAGGAACGACGTTACGTTAATTGCAATGAGTCGCGCAGCACACGGTGTCCCGTGTAAAAAGTAAATTACGCTTACGCTTACACGTTTGAATTTTTAACATTGTCATACGTGTGTGATCAATGAGATATACGTACGATGTGTACGCGTTCGAATGAAATAAAAGTTAATCGAATACAGAGTCTCTAGAACAGAACTTCTCGCGACACTAGTCGCGTAAAATTTATCATACCGTTCGCGCGAAATTTATCATACCGATCTCTACGTTATTTATGCTCATTGCGTGCAGGTGCGGTATGAAAGCAAACGTTCGTCTTTCCGTTTAAATAACAGAGAATAGACCGTCTGGGATCGTGGCCAGAGAACTTGACAGGTCGTGTACGCTGTCGTCAGCGAATAGGTGGGTAATAGTATGTGTCTTTTGGTGGATTTCACTTAACGTCTAGGTAAAGCAAAATAGGAATATTAAAATTAATTTGTCGTACCGTTGAACATTAAGCTCTCCATTTGGGATTCTACGAAGTTTCTTCCTTTTTAAGATTTTCACGGCTCTTCGACAAAGTGTCTCTGAGTCCAGCACTTCTTTCACCTTTCCGTAACTACCTTCACCAAGAACATCACCCATAACATATTTACCGATAAATTTGCATTTCTTCTTTTTCTCTTCGTATATAATCTGATCTGAATCCACCCTATGGAAGAACATGTTGATCTCGTCCAAATCATAGTTCGGATCATCGTTGATCCACGTGACTGGCTCGATATCCCGAAATATTTCATTGTTAATTTCTTCTTCGCCCAGGTCACATATCGAGATCCTATTGTCCATCTTTCACAATGCTAATATCGGATTTAATTTAATCGAAAACCACACGCAACTTAAACCTAAAACACGACCGGCACCACCATTGTTGTGAATTACAGCTGTGCCCTGTGCCTACATGTACTACGCGATGCCAGACAGATGCCACTGCGGCTTTCTGATAATGTAGATAGTAGAGAGAGAGAACACGCTGAGAACAGTGAGAACGCGATCGTCGCACCAGTTCCGGAACACGCATGTATACCGGCTATATAGACTGGCGCTTTGATTTCAAAGTCGACCGCGACGTTCATTTATTTCCTTCGCATTTCTCGTCTACTGTATATACGCATATAAATATGCACACTTCTATTTTATCTTTAAACGATTAAAAGATATTTCGAGACGCAGAGAAGAGCCAGTTGAAAGATGTCAGATGTATTTATTTCATTTCATCGTAGGCTGTTATAAATAAATGTTGCACACACGCAACGTTTAAGTAATAA
This sequence comes from Ceratina calcarata, assembly GCF_001652005.2. Lineage (NCBI taxonomy): Eukaryota > Metazoa > Arthropoda > Insecta > Hymenoptera > Apidae > Ceratina > Ceratina calcarata. The sequence continues at coordinate 1,179,953 of NW_017176693.1, read as the reverse complement.
TGTTGTTTAGTTCATTTCAGTCTACTAGTATTTGTAAAACGCAAGCGTTTTATGAAAGTGTTGTAGTTTTATAATATTAGGATATTTTACGAAGGAATCGAGGTCAGGTACCGCCGAGTTACAATATATTTTTCTAATATCGATAGCATGCCGATTCGATCTCGGTATCAATAATTTCATAAACAGTATTCACACGTTCCATTTAAAAAGAGGAATCTTATTCGGAATGCTCGTCGCTCGTTACAACGTCGTATTCCTT
>NW_017176693.1:1152542-1179221 GCF_001652005.2 Ceratina calcarata | reverse complement strand
GTTATAATACGCTCTTTCTACAATTATATACAATAAATATATAAATCCGTTGATTGCTGTTGAAACTTCTCGGTTCTTGCTCCGCGACGACCACATATAAAAATCAGCAGGTATTTCGAGAAATGATCTCTGTCTTCGATGAAAGAAATATTTTATATCGTACAGAGTAAGATAAGATCAAGTACACATTTCGTCAATGATGATGACCGGTTGTAATTAACGCTGGCAAAACAGAGCCTAGAACCAGGACCAATATTTCTTTCACCTTAAGTCCAGACGAAGACGCTGCGGCGTTCTCGGACGTTGGCAGATGAGCATAGTTCCCGGTGTTTCTTGTCATTAACTCCGGTAGAACGTGTACAGTCGCGACGTAGAGGAATGTACCAGCACTGAACAACATCGCTACACCCGTTGCATTAACGTTGCTAAGAGTCTCCTTTCCCTCCTGAAAACATACGTTAGTTCGCTGGACTTATAGAGCCTCGGATAGTCGAGTTTAAAGTGTCTCACGTCGCTCACCTTTCCTATACCGAAATATGTTATGAGAGCGAGGCAAGGTGCAGCTAAGGAAAATACTAGAAGATGTCTGCTAATTTTTTTCCTATCTACACCCTCGTGTAACAAAAACGATACCAGGCCAAATGCAGCAGGCGCCTGAGGAGAGAGCATTCGTTTTATTTTCTCTGTTCCATTATTATCCAGTTTTCATTTTTTACCTTGTGCAGCATTATGGCCAGAAAGACAATTAATTCTACGTCGGCTTGGGACGTGGTCGCGGCAGCTCCTAAGGCTACTCCATCGGCTGCCGCATGAACCACAAGGCCTAAAGTAGCAGTGACGCTTCTCTCTCTTACTCCGCTCCTTCTGGCTGAACACTGATCGACCAGGAGCATGAACACAAAACCAAGTATCAGGCTAATGCCTATCAGAGAGTGTGGATCACCTAAAGGAGAGAAAGATCTATCGATCATATTCGTCGAACGAGAGACAGCTAATTTGTAAGTGAGGTGACTGACCATGGACTGCTTGGTCGCTACTGCTCCCACCGGTAAACAATGCTCTTATACCTTCAGGTATGATCACAGCCAGAGCGGTACCTACAAGAAGTCCGGCACCAAGTATCGATACCAGTTGTAATTTATCCTAGAAAGATTAAAGGTTCATGATGTTCATGATCATGTCGTTCTTTGCAGAATCTGTAATCAGTAGTTCAAGTATATGACAATCACAGAAAATGATAGATTGAAAACAAACTACATTTTCATCTATCATATTTGAACGGGACCAATTACCTCGGACAGATTCATGACCAACGGTAGGGAGCCAGCTATGCAGGAGCCGATCAACATTACCAGCGAAAGCATCCACAAAACTGAACTTTCTTCCATATTTTCTTAATTTCTCTCGTTGTGCCATAAATTAAAAACAACGTACACACTTTCTTATCGGAACCGGTGAAGTCACATCGCCGCGCGACGTTCGGTACGCGACGCTGTGTCTGCGAAAACAATTTTTACTTTCTACTACCGCATTTTACTCAAAATGCAATTTCTGACAGTGCCAGGCGGGCAGGTAGGGACAGCAGGCTGTCTGTTTTCGTCTACGTAGCACTTTTCGTCACTGATGGACGCATCGTGGGCTCATTATATTGTTGGGCAGATTGTTGGGCACTAGCGGCTCTAGCATGGCACTAGGCGTCCAATGCACGTCCAATGAGAATGACGTCACAGCTAGGGATATCAAATGCTGCACACGCTGCACACATGCCGACTGATCATCGTCAAATAAATATATATTCATACCAATTCATACGAGTTTACGTTTTGACAGACAGCACTGTTGCATTTACATTGTTCATTTTCATTTTGAATTTAATCTGAATCACGTTAATAAATATATTTGGTAGTTTTTGTTCGAAGAGCAAGATGAGCAAACCGAAACTATCAAGAAGTATATTGGAAATGAAAGTAAGTCCAGGAGGTTAAAAGCTTTTGAAATTAGCAGCATCTCATTAAACTGTGTTTACGTATGAAAATGTCAATTGTCTGATTGAACATAATGTGTATTCGACAGTTTATGAAGCGGACCAAAGAGAAAGTACAGAAGCAAGAGTTTCAGGAAGAAGGCGAGGAATACTTTGGTAATGAACTGACGAAACGTATGAAGAAAGAATCGTAAGGGTTTTTTCTATAATACAAATTATTTCGTATGATACTCTTGTTTTTCAATCGTAACGTTGAATATCTCAATAGCCAGCATCGTTTAGAAATAAGAAATGAAAGAGACTTTGTTTAAAAGTAGAGAACCTGCGCTTTGTATCATATTACAAACGTGAATTAGGCGATTACAATGTTGTTCCTTATTTTTTATTTAAGAGAGAGATTTGTCAGTGAACCCAGTTATGTGTTCTGTGAGAAATTAGTCGACGGTAGAATAAGTTTTCAAGGGATGAATCCTGAAATAGAGAAATTGATGGAAGAAGAACGAAGAAATGAAAGGGTGAGAAATGAACAAAAACAGGAGGCAGACATCTCGGACGAGCAAATGGCAAAGAGTTTGAGTAACTATAGGAAGAAGACGAAAGTCAATTATAAACGTGAGAGATCGTTTAAAATGCACGACGATCGGAATGGGCCATCGAAGAAGCCGAAATTCTTAAAACCAGATTATTAATCTTTGGCGCGAACGATCGAGGTTTGTACATACATAATCGTTACTGATATAATAAGTTATAAGTAGATTGTAAGATCGCTACACGGTGTTTAAGTCACTGACATATAAAAATGTGTACAATCACAATAAATTTTATTGAGTTTCTGGCTTTACGTCGTACTTGTCGCTGATCAGATTACTAAACTGCTCGAGTAAGTTCAAAAAGATCTCTACGGACACGTCATCTGTACCACTTATCTTTGTCCCTTCTTCCCAAAGCACGTCGAAGTTGTTCTCGGGAAAAGTAATTCCGATTCTTTCAAAAATATTTCGTACTTCGTTCTTGCCTCGAGGCTACAAACAGTCGATGAGAAACTTGAGACTCAATTAACGATCTATGGGCGCATGATACTTTTAAACGTACTTTGATCAACTCTAAGTGGCTGAGTCCGTGTTTCGTGTAAACATTTGGAAATATGAGACTGTAAGCAGTAGGTTGATCCGGGTCTATGGACAAGATTCCAGCCGTTCGAACGTCTGCACGTGATAATTTTCTCAATACGACATATTGTAATAAAACAAGATCGACAAATACCAACCCGTAGTATCTATTTTGTCTACACTTCCTATTGTACTGCCATATGAGGTATCGAAGTATTGGCATTCCCGAGGTATTCCTGGAAATGGTGGCATACGAGACTTCAACGTGTATTGAATGTAAATAATATTCAGTCTTATAGCTTTGTAACGAAAACGATTACTTTCTATCTTCGGCAACGTGGGAAAATGGTATTTCCAATTTAAAAGATCTAACAATTCTTTGTACTTCACGTTCTTCTCTTTTCGTATTTGAAGCAGATCCAGTAAAGGTGTCAAAAGATCTTTATTTATGTGTACTCTGTATCTTGCTAACGTCGAGTAAATTTTGTCCTCTGGTAGCACGTCGGTGTAATTCTATACGTATTTGCGAAATTATTTGAATTGATAGGCGATCCAGTTCTTTGTAACTCGTTGTTTTAGTAAGATAAAAATAATACTTCGTCCTGGCAAAATAAGTCTTCGTGAATATCTGTGAATGGAACTGGAGGCACGAGCTTCTTGAACCTCAGGCGTAGACTGTTTATGTATTGCAAATATTCTTGTTGCATCAGTACATCGTTGTTTACGGGGCAGTCGCTCATAATGTTCAACTTCTCATATTTATCTTTCGCTGTCGTTTTACCGTGTTTCATATCCATATACATGTATGAATTCTTTATATTTCTAAAACATTCAAGCGTTTGAAATGCGACTTCGGCTGACACAAGTTAAATTATTATTACTTTGTTTCCCCGACGCGCGCGTGGGTACGTTCCAAAAAGTCGGCTAAATTGGAACTAACTGTCGCGTAAGGTTCAGGATTAATCCATTTTACAAGTCTTTTCAATCGTGCACCGTCGACGATACCAAGAATATCCATCGATTCTCCAAAGCACATGTCTTTTTCAAACGGTTTCTTATACCTGAAAATATCCTCAATCTTGTGATTCGTTTAGCTTACTTTTTTTTCATTCCATACCGTCTTTCGATTCGTTCTGCCGGTAAATAATCATGATGACTTTTTATGTACATTTCGTGGACTTCTTTCTCCGGCATGTCAGAGACTTTCATCTCTTGAAGAGCATCGGCCACGGTTCCCGCTAATCGTGGAAGAAAATATTTCTTACGGGAATAAGTACATTGCATCCGTTAATCACGAAGTTCGATAAATCATTAAAAGCGTCAAGGAAGAGTAGTATGATAATCGGCATGTACTAGAAACTAGTTTCTTTCCAAAAGTGACTTCTAATGGGTCCATTCCAGCCGGTAAATTGGGAACTTGATAACGTGTTTTACCAACTTCTTGGTTCCAGTAACTGTTCATCACGGTATTTCTTAATTCAGAAACGATCGTTTGAAACGCTGACATCGAATGCGGTTGCAAACATTCCTTTACCTTCGAATATAATAGGAAGATGTGCATACAGAAATCATTTTCAAATTCTATTCTCGTTCGTAATTCAATTTGGGAATATTAAAGAATCCTACACCAATTATCCTTTCTTTAGTACACGTCTCGATTATGCGTGGCTCCGGCTTTTCAGCACGTTTCTCATTGTGTTCAAGCATATTTTTCAAACCTTCGACTTTGTCTTCCAACGAATATTCTTTAAGACACTGTTTAACGTTGGACGTTGAAGCTTCATTACTTTTCTGTAAATAATGACTCGTAAGATTACGCTAAACTTTCTTCTAATCGTAGTCTTTCTCAGCGAAATGTTCATTCAAATAAGGACGATGGTCTTACGAATTTCTTATGCGATTCGGTATTTAAAAGCGATTTGCTTTCTGGAGTCACACGATGATATCTATCCCCCATTTTTCAATAAAAAGCATTAAGCGTTTAAGAAGAAGTTGAAATATGACACGAATCGTAAAAAATATTGTTACAGTAAATTAAAATTCCGGAATCGATTGCAATCGATCTCCTTGCCCGTTGCTGTTTTTATATATATACTACACACGAAAAACAGTTTTTTGCAAATAACTCGTTAAATATTGATGCTAGCGAAGAACTTTTATATAGGGATTGTAGATCTCGCTGTCCTCTACAAGAAAGGTCCTATGCAATTTTCCCGTATCTCCAAGGGTTTAGGAGTTATTGAGGAAAAACGAAATTTCTTGTCGAAAGCGAAAGTCCTTGGCTCCAATATTGCTGCACCAGAGAGAAAAACGGGTTCGCAGCCGTGAACGCTAGATGGCGCCACGAACAACTCCAAATTCATTGGAGCCAAGCACTTTCGCGGCCATGAACGCTAGATGGCGCCACGAGCAACCCCAAAATCTATACTAACTCTATGGGGTTTACACAATTGTAATACGACAGCGCAGAAAAAGTAAAATAATAATACAATCGCAAACTTTACATGTGATAATAATAATAATAATGACAGCAGTTAAGCAAAGTGCGAAACGATCGAAATGGGCATTGGATTTTGCACACAAGTTGGTAACCTCATTGTTCAAATCGCATTTTCCAAGTATAACGCATCTCGTTTAGTGATTACGTACTCTTTTACTCGATTTACTTGAATTATCATTAGATCGTAGTCGTTTCACGCGTGTGTCATATTGTTTTACCTCATTATTACGTTGAATCGATTGATTTGTATTACATACTACACTGGTCTCTACCATACTTGTTTCGTACCTTTGAACAGAGTCACGTATTTTGAAATATTTTCTATTGTAGAAATAAACAAGAAAAGAATACGGATATTACTTCTCCACCGGGCTATACACCTGCGGTAGCCCTATTTCATGCAGCTGATTCGATTCGAGAATCAGATTCTAATCACTTGATAATCAAGAAGTCATGGGATTTAGCATTGGGTCCTCTCAAACAAGTTCCAATGAATTTGTTTATAATGTACATGGCTGGTAATTCTATATCGATATTTCCTATCATGATGGTTGGCATGCTGATCATCAGACCGGTGAAAGCATTATTTACTCTTCAACAAAGTACGTATATTACAGTTGTGGAGAAAGACAAAGACAAGATCATTGATACGTGACAGAAATCGAGTAGAAGATAGTATGTCGTTGCTTATGTTCTGAAAATTAATTCTTTTACAGCATTTAAAGTGATAGAAGGTACACATGCGTTCGGACAAAAGTTTGTGTACATCTTGGGACAATTGGTAAATATCGTGCTAGCGTTGTACAAGTGTCAATCGATGGGATTGCTTCCGACGCATGCATCGGACTGGTTAGCGTTCGTAGAACCGCAGGCACGGTTGGAATATTCTGGTGGCGGGTTCATATATGTATGACGTAAGATGTAATTATCTTCAAACGTAATGTGTACATTCAAATTAAACGGTCGTTGTGAATTTAGTTATACTTTATTCCATGCATAAATTATAAAAACCATTCGCACGTTACACAAGATGTTTTATTAAAATCAAATTTAAAAAAAGATTACGTCACATGTTTATATACAGATATGTACAATAAATTGCATTGAAATATATTCGGTAAGCGTGTAATAGTATTGGTACGTGAATCGTCGTCATCGGTTACTTTTTCTTATATTCCTCTGCGAATTCCTTTATTCGTTCTATTATCTTGCCAGGCTCGTCGACGCGAGGTACCTGAAGTTAGATACATTTAATAAAATACAAATTTTACCGTAACGCACGACGCCAAGTGATGAGACGACAGAAGAGCTTGTGAAAAAATGTACCTCATAATTTTGGCTTATGTATATACCAGCATAAATTCCGATGCCCAGGGTTAACTAGAAAAGATATTCATTGTTTTTACCTAACGAAAAGAATCGTAACTTGTAAAATACATGGATAATTAGATTTACCACGAACTTGAACATGTTTTTGTTATTATAGTTATCGCTTATCGCTGGGTGCGACGTTCGATGCACGAGTTAAAATGCTTGTCTATCTATCTTTTATCGTCTTCGAGATCGAAGCGAGTAGAGATAAAATTCGTTATCAATTATCTTCAGTCCTCGTTTTATATCTCTAGTTTTACGCAGAATCGTTGATTTACAGAAAGACTCGTCGGGCTCGATGGCGTTTGAGACCGTGGTATCATGCATACGAGCACACGAGGTTATGTACAAAAATTAATTCCGTGTCTGCAAATTTGATCAATGGTTTTCAAAGCTTTCTTCAGTACTTTCAAAGTCGATCTCATTTATAAACACTCATATAATCAAGGAACTGAGACTTATTACTCAGGGTAATTTTACAGAAGCATTGATCAGTTGCACACTTGCTGCAGTTGTACACTGTACTGACTGTAAGTACACTACCATTGAAAACCTTTGGCCGCCAAAGTTTGGCGTCTCGAGTCTCGAGGGACGTTGCTTCGCTTCGCTTCGCGTTTTCCCTTGCTCTAAACGAGTATGGAAATGAATGAATTTCAATGTGTGAAAATTACAGTTGCATCGACTTTGGAAACATTGTTATTCAACTAATTACAAGAGACGAAAGTCTTCTCGTGTTTCAGCATTCAGCCCAATTCGATAATAATTGTATAAACTATCAGATTATCATTGAGATGAATGACACCCGGAAAATCTACACAATATACTCTTTATTGTACATAATTTCAATATTTCATTCTCCGCCTTCCGTTTGACATTATTACAATAATTACTATAGAATATATTTATAATAATATACATGTACGTATTTACTTCCTTTTTTTTTGCTATTGATTCTCGATTTATATGTATAATTCTATATGTATATTGGCCTATGAATCGTTCCATTCTGCACTTTCTTCCGTCTTCTGCTTCCTTTCTTTTAAAATCTAAAAGTGTATCACAGTTGTGTTGAGGGATAGAGAGGGATCATATTATTTTTCTTCTTTCAAAGAAAGGGAGACCGTCCAGACAGTCGAAATCGATACATAGTCCATTCAGTCGGACCTCCTCGGACCTGACGGTCGCGTCAATTTGACATTTCTTTTTTTAGACGTAGTGAGCCCGGCAAAACGGCTGCGATGAAATGTATCCTACACTGCCTGATGAGCTCGTAAGCCTACTTGCAAATTGCTCTACGATCGTCACGGAAAATACCGTGCATCGCAGGCCGTCCAAATTACAAATTATAACGGAATGATTCGCATCCGTGGTCGTTTTGTGCAATTTTAGATGAACATCGTCTCAACGTAGAAATCGTTTCATTATCCCAACAAGAGTTCCTACCAAGTTCTGACGAAATCTGGTTGGAAAAGCTTGTGCATCTTGTTTGCATATTTCTCCTCTTGTTCTTTCCTCGTTGTTTGTCAAAAGTTGTTTTTCACAACATCCTTACATTGCTCTTGTGCCGCAGCTACGTCGATGAATCTTTCGAGGAGGGAGAGGGATCTCACGCCGGAAAGTATCCCCTTCAAAATCGTTAACTTGCAACATTTAATACATGCGTGACACGTTCGTGTGTGCGTATGACTGTTTCTTACTTATTTCCTGTAGTTAAAAGTTATGCTTCTCTTTTATCCGTTTTTAATCGACGTCAGAATCAACGAGCATCATGCATTTTTGTCAGAATCGAGTGTACGAAATCACGCGAAAGAAACTTCCCGTTCAATCAATGTTATAAAAATACTTTGTAATTTTCAAGGGGAAGGGAAAAAGATCGAGGATGCTTCTCTGTCTAGAGTCTAGACGACGTCTGTACACAAATGTCAAATGTTAAAGAATTTCTCTTTGGATATTTTTTCACGGATAGACAGCTTGAAACCGAGTAGTTGCATTAAATCGAATATCGTGTATAAAGCCTTATATTTACCACACATATCACCTGGATAAAAAAACTTTCTAAAAATATACTATATGTATACGATAAAACACATTTTATATCGTCTCGAAAAATAAACTTTCAATAAAAGTAGCGTTACACGTGTTTAAAAAGAGAAATCGAAAGGAATGTAACGGCATCTCATCGCGAATGAGCCGTGCCGCGAGGATTAATCGTTACCTTCCACGCGTTGATGCACTTACCAATCGCGTTTCGAATAAAAAAGTTTCCGGTAAACACACTAATACGACGTTCTAAAAGAATCTTGTGCTCTTGCGATATCCCCCGCGAATAAACGTGTGTAAACGACATGGTCTTCTTTTTACTTCGTCAGTCGTACCGGACTGCCGCAACTAATCCGATTCGACTAATCCTACTGAGTGGACTAAATCTCGATTTTCGAAGATGATGCGATTTCAATTTAGGTAAGAGGTAGGAAGATGTAACACTTAACTAGATCCAGGAGGAGCATTGAAATTAAACATGGTAGTTGGTGGACGTCCCGGCAACGGTTTCGGCGGTAGTCTGGGCGTTACCGATCCTGAAATGTTTAACAAGCTATTTGTAACAGGAACGATGATACACACAGAATGTATAAAGTCTCGCGTACGAGAAAGCTGGTCGGCTTTACCGTTGGGCTGCGTGGGTGGAAGTTTAGTGGGACTGGGTCCGTTAAAAGACATGTGCCTTCGTGGATAAACAGCGTTTGAACACGTGGTTTCGAACGTGGAATTCCGCCTGGCGAGTAGCGCCGAACAACTCGGATTCAACGTCGCGGGAAGACGGGGTGGTAACGTCGCCGGAGGCACATCTCTTCGTGGCGGTAACGGTGGCGGTGGCGTGCCATCCCGCGGTGGAAGAGTCGGCGCGTTCGGGGCTTGTCTCGCCTGTTCGATAGAAACGACACGAATCGCGTGAGAAGCTCCGAGCCTCTGTAGAGGAATTAATACTAGTAGTACCAATGTTGATTTACCTGTTGCGGCGATTCGCTCGTCGAACTCTCTCGTTTCCTATGAGATCTCGGTGGTAGAGGGGGTGGAGGTTGACTGGCAGGTACGTGGCTGGGCGACGGTGGAAGCGGCATCGGGACGCCAGGACTTCCGCCCGCCGATGACATACCGGTCAAAGCTCCCATCACACCGATCGTTCCGGAATTAAAGCCAAAGTGGCTGTTCTGCGGTTGATGGTGCGGCAGAGACAAGTGGCCCGGCGATCCCAATTGCGGACTGCTACCAGGCGAGCTGATCGAGAGTCCTGACATGCTGAGAGGACCTGGCGAACCTGGAGGTTGAGCTGTACCTGTATTAACAGCAGAGTACATCTACTACCTATCCAAGCGCACTACTGTGCAACGAAAGTGAGAAAGATTTTCTGATTTCATTGTTCAAGACATGAAACAAAGATTGCAAAGCAGCTGTATTAAGGGCTACGCGTGTTCGTGCATTGATTCTGGGGATCGTGGCGAACGTACCTCCGAGTAAAACAGGTGCAAAGACACTGTGATCTCCTCCTATGTGAGAGACGGTGATATGCGAAGTGGCCGGAGGAGTTTCTGGTAACTCTAGAGGCGGAACCTCCGGCGGAGGATCGTGCAGCCTTACGCTGGAAGCCATAGCTTGTAAAGGAGCTGGTAATTTACCACTCAAACTTCTGGCCTTAATGCCCGGCGACTTTAAGTTCAAGTCCGGCCATTTGCGTGGCTGTAACGACAAATACGTTTTACGTGCACGTGTACACACGAATCATCGGGATGAATCCGTAACGATTTCGGTCAACTTACGACTCTGGGTGGTTGCCTACAACCTCTCGGTTCTACTTCTAAACTTTTATTGTACAAATAATTGCTTATATCGGCCTCTTTCATGTTGGGATCGAAGGGTGACAGATTCTCAATGAAATGTCTTATCCTCGTCTCCACTGAAAGACAGTAAGGTTGATTTTGGTATTGTTGAATCTCTCCCGTTATCTCCGCCACTTTTCGTCGTTTGCTAAAGTTTATAAGCTCCGGACTTCCTCGTAGATAATCCGGATTCCCTTCTTCGATGTGTAAGATGTTGGTCAGGTACATGCCTACAGAAGATGAGACAATCGATAAGATTGAGCATCAACGCATCGTGTCCATTGTTGCTTACCAAAAAATGGTACACATGGAGGATTAATGGATCGCAATTTTTCTTGATACTTTCGAAAGTGACCATTATTCAGTTCTCGCGCTTCCTCGAGTGCTTTTTCCAATCGCGCTGGTATTTGCTATAAACAGAAAGGAACGCGTAATTCGATTCGTTCGAATCAATAAAGGAACACGATATAACATGTGGGAACGTACTTGGAAAGTGAATTTCAATCTAAATACAGACGCAGACCCCATTGCACTAACGATTGCCAATACACCGTTAAAGTTGTTAAGGTCTTGAAGCACCATCATGATTTCAATTGCTCGCGACACGATCGCTACTCTTTCCTCTAAATTCTCTGCTTCCACTATAGTCTTCTCGAGCCACCGCGTAAACTGTAGAACCAAAATTATGTATAATTCTGAAAGCTTCAAATATCAATGTCGAATGAGAACTTACATTCGTCGTATGTTTTATCATTTTCAACAAATTCGGCGACGTTTTTTCTTTATCCTTCTTCGTCCATACCGATCCTACTAATTCCGAGGGTTTTACAGTTCTGTACAATTCAAACTCCAGCAGAGTCAGTTGTCTCGCTAATTCAATTGGATGTAGCTGTAATCATTGAAAGATCAGTTGACCGACGTCTCGCAATGAAAATGTTATATTATCAATTTCGTTTGCGACATGTTACCGTTAATATATTCCATTCTTCTTCAGGAACTTTCAGGTGCCACTCGATAGGTGGTGGAGATCGCTCGAAGCTGAACGTGATAGGTTTTTGTTCGGAGGGCTCGCACTTCCTTTGAACTATTTTTATTACTGAGTCCACCCATTTCCTCATCGACTTTCCGCTCACTGTATCTAAAAACAAGTGTAGCCTTTCCAGAAGATTTCTATCGCGTTCGAAATCATAAAAATGGTGATCGACCTGGTTCATAGAAAAAACAACGTACAAATTAGTAACGAAACCGTGATGATTCGAAGCAAAGATAAAAATGCTACAAACCCAGTGTCTTAAAACGTTTAAAACTCTGAACTGTACAGGTTGACAAAATTCTTTTCTATATCTCTTCCAATCTTCCCTCGCGGTTGTCTTACAACCGGAAGATTTTTCCTCGTCACCGTAAACTAACGAAGGATCTGGTATGTCGAATCTCTCGATTAGTAACGTTAACAGTTCCTGAGGTGAGCAAAAACTCCTGTAAAAAGGAAAGAGTCACATTCACTCGTGAGAATCCGATCGCGAAGAACGTGACGTCATATTAACATCGAGAACCATATTCACCATACCTATAAGTAGTAAGGAATGTTCGTACAAAAGCTGGGTCAGCGTATATGTGATAAGTTAATCTCTCTACCAATTTGACCAAAGTCGCCCCTTTAATCAGTGGGACACCTCCGTTTTCTCTGGCTTCCAGAACGATGTTCTCCGGACTGTCTTGTTCGGCAAATTTGTACAGATCTGGCGGAGGTAACTTCAACGGATGTTTCCTCTCTTCGTCCAAAAGGATACTGTCCAACGTTCTCTCTAACATACTTTTCGTGTTCAACATTACAAGATCCGCCATCCAACTATTTTTATCTTCGACGGATTTGGCAACAAGAATAACATTTGGGTGGTCCCTTGGTGCAATTTCGAAGGCATTTTTCAATTCTGAAAAATATTAATTACTCGTACTCATTCACAAAATTGTTCAGGATAAGAAGAGCATCGAGATCGAACATTTTTCTTGCTCACCGTCAGTATCCTCCCTATCGATAATATCAACCTTCCTAATAAAAAACCTTTCCTTCAAACGCAATTCGCCCTGGTGAGGCGGATGGCCCACTACACCGACGGCTGCGACGGTAACGCTGACTCTTTTGCCACCGCTCGGTTTACAAAGAACCAGTAGACCGTCGAAGAGAAGAGCTCTTCGTTCCGTTAGTCTCTTACCGTTACTTACTTTTCCCAACATATCCTCTGCACGTAAAAATTAAACATGTACTGCTGCATGAACTGTACGAAAGATAATCGGGTTCGGAAAGCGTCATATTTATTTGTCGTACCTCGTATGAATTCGTTACAGCATTGTCCGACATCCCTTTGATCCCAACCGTCGACTGTTTTTTGTAATTCACTAGTCTTCTCCAACGCTGCTTGTCTCCTTGCTCTACTCTGCATCCGCAGGCCTGTATCTTTTTTCGGAAGACTCGCCACAGATTGTAGTAATTCCATCTGCAGTGGCCTTAAAAGACCTTGTACTTGTTCCAGTGTTTCACTATCTTCTGTATTTGGTGTACGTTTTTGTAATACCTATTCGGCAAAATCATGTTTCGGTTCAACGTTGGAACGATACGAGTAACGATACGTCGATTGCTGATCATTACGATATACCTTTATATAATCGAAATACAAGAAACAATGCCATACTGGTTGTAACAAAAGTTTTGGCAAGTAATATTTGACAGCTTCCTTGAATCCGTGTCCCGCCGCTCTTAACGCAGCATTAGCTTCGGGTCTTGAGAGTAGATTTGATAAAACTTCTCGACTAGCTGGACCATTGATGTCTTTCGCATACCTGTCATTAAGATTTTTAATAATCTACCTCGTTCACCTTGTCAACTCGATCATTTGACAGTTTCTCACGTATACGCACTTTATGTAAACATCGAATTCCGCTGCTTCCGCAAGTTCTTCGAAACACGAGCCAACCGTGGGCGTTTGTTTCTCTTCTGTAATTTCCATTATATCCTCTAGACTACCAAGTAGAGTTACAGTTACTTCATAAATATCCATTATATTACTGAAAAGTGTGTCCATCTCAGTTCTATCTTGCGCTAACTTCGCGATTTCTTCTCGAAATACCTGTTCCGAAGATAGAATAATTCAGGTCAACCAATTGAATGAACGTTCACGATCGACGCGTATGATCTTACCTTAATGATCATATGGAGATCACGTAAATAATGACGTTCATCGTGTATGAGATCCCGGACTGATTCTTCGTAAGTTTGAGAAACCACTGCGCCTAAACCGCTTTGTGGGCCCTCGGCATAATCGTCTTGATAAAATAAATCCATTAATACCTGTTGATAATTCATTAATTATTAATCGTTGCCGTTCGTTCTCTCCAACATCGACCTTGTGCCGTTCAAAAGATAACGTTACCATATCTGCACACATGGCCACCCTTATATCTTCGCAAGATATCTCCACGTGACGTATATTCTTAACATAGTTTCCAGCTAGCTGAAAAGAGAGTAGTCTTAAACATTTGGAAGTGATCAGGATTCAACGTGGAACAATGTAAAAGCTAACGCGTCGACGCGATCGACAGTAGCTTCTACCAACCTTCAAGATATCCGCAGAAATGTATTCCAAGACTCCTACCACAAAAAGACTAACTTGCAAATCAATTTTCTGTTGTAATACTTCCTGTCAACATAAAAATATAATTAAATCCGTGAAGACGTACACGCGCAAGTGTACGAAAATGTGTACAAAACGAGTTCGATTCGCTTTGCTATTACTTTTTGTAACAGTTGATGAATTTTGTCAACCGGAAGAACTAGCGGCGATTTCTTTTTTCCTTTCTCCAAGGCGTCTCTCGCATCTCTGAGTGCCCATCTGTCGATGGGTGTAGGAAATGTACGCCTTACTCTTTCTTCTACATCTTGAGGTGTGTGCGGAGGAGGATGGCCACAAAGCATTCCCAGCAGCCTTAAGATCAAACTCTCCACATAGTCCAAGGCATCTTGTCGCGCTTCAAGACTGGGATGTACTTGCTCCAATACCTGGTTTACATAGTCATTTCACTTCTTTAATGTTACACGAGGTGAACGCATTGTTCTCGTTTTTGACAGCTGTCAAGTATTTCATATTTTATCGTGACGGTATACAGAATTGAACGCAAACTGCGAATGACAATAATTAAACGTCTTGTCAAGCAAGTGTTTTATCGCCTGCACGATAATGTTGTAATATCGTAATCGAGATTTCGGAATTACGATCTATATTTACGACGACGAAGTAACAAACGATGAAGGAACAAGACCGGGGATCGAACATTATTGTCACGATCGCGAGGCACAACCCTCGGGAATGGAATAAAACATTAGTAACGCATATTGCTCGACAATGACAATAGAAGAAATCGATGGGGACGATGAACAACGACGTGGTCGCTGTGCAGAAGGTGAGAATTCGATAGATTTCTCGTTGAAATTCTCGGATAAAGTCGTTGGAAGAGAATATGGTATACATGTATGTACCTTGCTCAGGGAGTTGACAAACACTCCCTTCCACTTGGCGGCGTTCTCCTCTTTCTGAAAGTCGTAGCCTGACGACTCGCCCACCACTGACGCCGGCGACGAAAACATCTCCACGTACTGGCACCAGCTAATATGTAGCCGACAGATTAACAAGCACTAGCTAGAGAACACGCTCCGGAGAGTTCCCGAATTTTACAAACAGCATTTCGTCGGGAATCACAACAAAAACTTTGACACGGAGACATCTGTCTGTCCGTCAGTCCGTTTCTCAGGGTGCAGACATCTCTGTGGTGTGAAATGCGACAGGCTAAGCCACTCGTTGATGTCCCGCTGCGATCTTGATGTTCTCGCCGTTTACTGGCATCGAAACCATCTCCGAGGCTGACCCGAGCGTCCTCGAGTCACGCCGCTTGTGCATTTTACACGCCCTTTTAACGCAAATTTTTGTCAGAACAGAGCGTGAGCACCACCACTATCGAAGAATACCATTGCGCGACTCGCATCGATCGATAAATGCGATAATACTGTCTCTGGCGACCAAATTTGCGAGTTCGAGATATATCGATACTTGTGATTAATCGATAGATCGAGATCACAAAAAATCAGCAATGTTTCACGCCCTCTAGGATGTGTTGCCGTCGAAGTAAGAAACGGAAAGCGAAACACTCGTCGATGTCGAACCGACTGTGTGATCTTACCTGTTACCGACGAGTCATTCTTACGTTACCGATGACATATTGTCACAGACGAAGTATGTATTTTCCTGTATACATTTTTTGGTTTCCATTGTACTGTTCATTCCGACTACATGGGATTTCCTCTTCGACAAGATTTAACCCCTCCAAAGTTTGAAAAAGGTTTGTTCAAATGTCTTTCAATTATTATTATGATATCTAGCCTACTTCAGGTAGGATCGTGCCTCTTAAATGTTTCGTGAGAGTGAAATAAAAATGCCAAGATTTGTTTTTCGTTCGTTTATTAATCGGAATTTATTAATCGGAGTACAATTTGAGGTACAGACGTTCTGACCTTCGTAGTTCTTCGCTTGGGCCAACGGTACCAAACGAAGAACCGTTCTGTATCCGAAGTTGTAATTATCTTTCTAAATAGTAAAGTCCGTCATTCAACGATCTTTAATTTATTGTCAAAGTATAAAAAGAATACTAGAGAATATCTTACACGAAACTAGTTTAGTAGTCAATTTTTCGCCACGATACGGTGTACACGTATAAATAATATATATAAATAAATAATAATGTCCGTGAATCCTTTGGAGAGACCCAGGAGAGAGTGATGGTTTTCAATGAAAAGGCCAAATCGGTGATTGGTCGAATTGGACGAATCGAAACGCGAAAATTCTTTTTGCCAAGATCAATCTCTTTCTTCTTGGTACGTCACCTTGAATCGATTCGCTCGTCCGAATGTTTTTGCGTCGCTCCGATACCTCAGCTGCGAAAAAGCGAAAAAGAACAGTCAGAAAGATGAAATGTTCGAACGACGCAAACGGATCGTCTGCAGTGATCTGCGTACGAAGGACGCGAAGTAGCCATCGCTATTGACACGTCCTATTTCTCGTTCAGCTTTCGCAACAGAGAACAAGACGTGCTTTGTGTTTCGTTGGTTAACGCGTTACCATCGTATCAATGAAAGTGCGAGTCGAGCGATGCAAATAGGTCTGTGGGTTCGCCCGTATTCGACGCTACGATAATATCGGGTCGTACGCGCGAACATTTTTCATTTTCGAATTCGACCTTCGGGTATCGATTTTTCCGCGATCGAGACGGTCTCTGAGAAGAGACGAGCGCGAGATGGCGCGCGCGACGTAAACGGTTTCGCGTGCCGTTGCCGAATATACACATATTTAGCAGCGTTATCGAAATTATTTTTGATTCGGATCGGAATAATTGCGACACCGCGTCCAGATAAGACGGTGCGAGTCGCGAGTTCGTCGCGGTTCGACAAGGACTTATCTCGTTTAATATTACGCTCGTCTTACATCACGTTTACGTTTACACATGCACGCGTGCGCGTCAAAAATTTCGAATGAACGTGGGATGTTATCGGAGGGAGAAAAAAGAGTGAAAAGAATTGGAAACGCGGCGCAGTTGGCTGCGCGTACATTTTTCTGGACACCGAGAAAACTTTCGACTCAGCACTCTCGTAGCGACGGATTTATCGAGTGCGTCACAGAGGACGAGTCGCGCGGTCAACGTCAGAGAGCTCGACTCCGTTCCGTATGAAAATGTCTGAGGAACGATCCGCGATCGACGACGTACGTTCCAAGAGACGTTTACGTCGTCGAGTGGGAGACAGGTAATCTTTACAGGAATTAAACTCGGCCAAGGGACCGTCGATACCGTTAATCAGGTTAACGGCTCGCAGATAAACGAGATTTACTCGAGCTTTTCTTCCTTCGTCGAGCCACCTCTAATCATTACGCGATAGTACGGATCTCTAAAGACACGCGTCGTTCGAGTTACGTACCTGATAACGGGATACGCCGCGTTTCCCTTGAGACCCAGTCTTCCGGATAAACGGAAGAGCTTCTGAAGGTTCTTCATGTTCAGGTCGAAGACCGCTCGCTTGTGTCGATCGCTGATAAAGCCACGGACAAAGAGATCGAGAACACTTACTAAACGTTTATTTTTCACTGATCAAGAGAAATAATTGAAACTTACAATCTTGCCGATTCTAGCTGACGGACTGCCCTGATCATGTTCATCAATTTCCCCGTAAGTACCATCAGCGTCTCCAGCTCTGCCCGCCTCTGATCCGAAAATCGCTTGTGTCGCCTGTGTACACGACGGGAAAATTGTTTCAGAGACGTACGTATACGTACGGTTTTAGGAGAGGATCGCTCAATTTTGCAAAATTTCTTTATCATCGAGACAGAGATTTTTTCGTCACGCGTCGGCTCAGGGTTAAAAACGGGGTACGGGGATGTTTCAGAGAAAGTAAATCGTTAGAACGTGGTCGGAGTATTTGGTACTCACTCCTTGAGGATTCCTGATAATTCTTCCTTCGCCTGGCCGATCATGTCTTTCTCTTCTGTGTTCGCGAGGCTCAGTGGATGGTCGTAGCTGAGAGCAGTCCTACTTTCACGCGTGCCTCTGTGATCGAGAATAACAACGTTGTTTCAATAAACGTTCGGTAAAACGACGTCTTCCTTGTATTTGTGTCGAGTATCGTCTCAAAAGTAATCGCGGATAGTTTAAAGTATCTTAATCGACCGTAAATATCGTTCGATTCCACGAGGAACGAAACATAAAACTTTGATAACGTTCCGAAAATATCCGTATGTATTCGTGTTTTGTCTTCTGTCGTTCAATTACGTTTATCGTCCGTCGTGCGCGTATTTCCCGCGCGAGATAAAAAATAATTATGAGAAGAGGTTGTGAGTAAAAGATGTATGATACCTGTCGTCGGCGGGCCGCGCGGACACGATCCCGTTCAGACAGATCAGTCCGACCACCGTCGCGATCGCCATCCAATTGTTTCCGAACGCGTTTCTACGTTTCTGCCGGTCCATGAGGCGCGTCAAACTTTAAATACAAAAAGAACAACGACGAACAAAAAGACGTGTACTAGCTCGATTCTTCTGGATTCTTCGAGACGTTTCTCTTCTCGTCGGGAACGTCGTGAAATCGGACAGCGAGGTCTGTCTCGTTCGTCTGGTTCTGCTCGAAAACTATCGTAACGGGGCAGCGGCGCGCGTATATATTCTTGTCTGAAAAACGTTCCCCCGCCACTTGAAATCCACGTCGTGGACGCAGCTTCTTACACCCCCTTTCCTTATCGTCGCCGAGACACGTTCGTTAACCACATTCCATGATAACTCGGTATCGGTCGATCGATTTTTCACGAGTTTCGCCAACGTGTCACGCGAACGAAAGGGGACCGATGGACGATCTGGCTCGACCTACCGTTTTCTTCCGTTCATCATGCTCGAACTCGGTAATAGACGCTCGGTGCCAATTACCTCCGCTCGTAGACGAAAAACCTACGGACGATAGTTTTGCGCGCGACAGAGGAAACAAGTTCCGATGATCCTCGAAACGATTCGTCGTCCGAACTTTTTTCTGTCGCGGGTATCGTTTGTAACGCGCCCTTTCGACTGATCGTTAGTAACGTGACGAAAAACGCGGTGTCGTGGTCTCGTACAATAGCCAGCGTCGTGACACCGAGAGGGTCTCGTCGCGATCTGAATGGCAGAATAAGTTTGTTCTGGAGAGATCGATGGTTGATGATGTTCGTCGAAAGTTTCGTAACGCATACCGGTGAATAATTGCGTCGGTGTATCTTTTGGAGATAGACGGTGGCTATTTTTGCCATCTCGTGGCAGACACGAGCTGGTGATATACATAATATTTGTCGATCGTTAAATTAGCCGTAGCTCGTGTACATACGGGGTCACCGTTAATCGGACGTTTAACCAATTGTTTTTTTAATCATTTTTCACCGTTTGACCCATATGGAGATAGTCTAACGACGTTATCTTGTAATTAACAATTATTGTTTGCACGTCACGACGCTCAACCTCGTTTCATTTATGAGCCGATGGAAAATTTAAGCCGCCATAAATTAAGTCTCGATTAGGTGGGCTGGACGTCGCGTCGGTGTCGGTACCGATCGTCTTTTTCGCTCATCGGTGACACGGACGGTCGTATCGCGTCGTCGCTCCGATCATTGAATGAAATAATTTACTGATTGTATCGGATCGGCAGACAGAAAATGCTTGCTTTTATCGATGATCGACGTTCGCTCGTTCGTTTCTGATGAAATCGATACGTAAAGGTCGGCAGGCGTAAGGGGAGTTCCAGAGCTTCTAACACGGGGAAAACGTTTTAGCGTAACTAGTTTACGGGTTTCATCATCGTTCACGTTTTGCTGCTAGGTTTTCCGTATGACCGGTAAGAAATTGTCGGTTCGCGTGTTTCACGCTCACGTTTCACGTTCGTGGACAATTTCTCTTTCTTGGGAAATTAGAGAAAACATTTTATTTGTTCCTCCGGTTTGGCAATGCTACGCGAAGTGCAAGCGGTAAAACCAGTGTTATAGATCACTGAAGTCTGTGAATGAATATTTTCGATCTTCAGATCTGAAGTAAACAGAAAAAATTGGGTAACAGTGAGAGGAAGCGTTGACTACGGTTGAAGCAGCTATGCAATAGTTGGCGTAGTGGCGATCAGAATTTCAGTAATCGTATAGATTAGAAAAATCAGAAACAAAAATTTTTATTGCGACTAGATATGATTTTACCATGACGTTATGTTTCATCATTCGATTTGTGCTGGGAATTTCCAAAGAGGATTTCCTTGATTTATTCGCTCGTAGTTTCCAATGTCCTTGCTTCGATTCAAATTCATGACTTCCGGAAATCTATTCTTACAGGCAAATGAATGAGAATTTAAAAATTTCTCAGAACGAAATGAAATTAGTTCGAGATGTAAAGTGGCAAAATCTGAATTACAGCGAAAGACGATTATAACGACGTGTACTTTGCTTCTAATATTTTGTTCAAAATGTGGTAGCGTCCGTGTCTTTGATGACACTCGTGTCTGGTCGCTCGCTAGACTGATCGATAAATCCGGATTGCGATCGAATCCGTTTCAACGATCCTGAACGATTCCGAGTTTTCGATGCGAGGAACATAGGAAGTCGGGATCGTTCGCTTGGCGAAAGAAACGTGACGATGTAATAGCGGCCGGTCCGCAAAGATACTAGGAGATAATTTAAAGAACGACCTCGATCGTTATTCGCGTCACACGATCCTTCGGTCGGTTCGGTTAAAGATCGTAATTAAAAAATGTTCCCATCGAGCGACGATGAAGTTCACTCTATATAATTTATGCTTCCCATTAAAGCGTGATCGATTCCATGATTACGCGCGATGAAAAAGAGGAAAGTACAGCGAGATCAAAGCGCATCGTCCGTCACACCTCTCGAACCCTTTCGAACTTTGGACCCGTCATAAAAACTAATTACGCTGTTCATGCTCGTCGAACAGACTCTTGTACGTATCATTAATTTTTTACTACGGATAAAAATCGTCATTCAGTAAATAAACAATCGTTCATGTACTCTGTGTCTCGGGGTTGTCGCGATCGAACAGTAATCAATTAGGTGAACACGATAGGAGACGTGAAATTTTTAGTGCTGTTCGCTCACGCGTTGTTTCTCCGCACAACGGGAGTTCCGTCTGTGTTCGAATCAGCGATCGGACTTTGACAGTATTTCGTATAGTGCCTGGTAAAGCTTTTAAAGAGACGTGATCACATGTTTAAAGAGCGAGGGTACTCGATACCGTCTGATCTATCGTTGCTCTCGAGAGCAACGGAGAGAGACCGTGTATTTACTCCCTGAGACGATAAATGAAATTTAGACGGCAGTGTCCGCGTTTCGGGCCAAACACGAAACGGGCGTAAATAAAAGCACGATTAGCGCGTTTTTCGCAACCGGCTTCTCCTCCTTTAAAGATAGAGTCCGAGGAGCGTGTCGAACGAGATCGATTTACGTAGCTTGTTCGCGATAACCGAAACAGCTTAATCGGAAATTCAGGATTGTGCAACTTTGGAGGCCCGTTTCTCACAGATACGTGACGATACTCGTATGCGTGTACATACGCCGTATGTACCGTGTACGTACACGCTCGTGTAGAAACTGCGCAGTAAAAGTAACGGAACGTTGCGGAATCAACCACCCACGCGACGTGTGTGTGCGTATTTATGAAATGTAATTTGATATCTGTCGAGGCACGTTCATCAATCACGCTCGCCACGGATGAACTAGCGTGTAAAGAGCGCTCGTAAGTCGTCATGTGACTACGATTTCGTTTTGCGAGAGTTTCGTTTCCGCGACGATTCACAGGATCGGCCGAAACGCAGAACGGTTTCTCTTCCTCCTTCGTCGCCTCACAGGGGAGTCGGCTCGTCTCCTAGGGATCCCTGTCCCTCGAACAGAGCGTTCGCCTCGTTTCTTTCACGACAAACGCCTGTATTTCTGTTCTTCGATGCGAAAGAATACTTTTCCCATAAGTTTTTTTGTTCCTTCGCTGTACGCCTCTGCCACTGATCATGCATCATTTTTGCACACGACGGACGATCGATGTGACCGTTGAAATTGTAAAATTAGTCTGCGTCCAGAGGTGATCGGAGCCGAGTCTGATCTCGAGACAGCTGAATCTACTGGCTCCCGCGTTTTCAGTAGTACGAATCGTCTTCAGTCGGACGATCGACCAGGGATCGAGAGAGAAGTTTCTTCAGCGAAACTCAAGTACTCGTACGAACTTTTGCATCGTAATACTACTCTTGAACATTGAAACTCATGATTAAGTATCAAGTGTCGATGACTTAAAGTTATTAGATATCACGATCATTGACGACCGAGACGTTTTCGAAAAATTACCATGTTCGCTTACAATTCTACTGATCGAACGATCCGTAACCCTCTCTGCGATATTCTCTGCGAAACGTTTAACTATATTGACAATGAATTCAAACACGACCGCGTTTACGCTACGTCTACGCTTCATCCTCCGTTCGTTTGAATTTTTTTACAAATAATTTCTGCATTTACCGACGGCATAAAATAAGTCGATTATGGTTTCTCTAGAGGGAGCGCAGATGCGTATTTTTAATTAATTTCGAACCACTGATCTCGGAATACTGAACAGCGAACGCGTAAATCTGTATCAGGGACGACGGCGGCGGCCCCGATTGAAGGCCCAGCTGCGGCCGCCTTCGTCGGCGAGGGCTTTTAGACGCTTTTCTGGCGAACCTCTTCTTTCGAATGTAAACGATCTCGGCATATTGAAGCGGCAAATATTCTCATATAAGAACGAAAAGTGTATTCCCGTAAACCGATAAGATGGTTTTCAATCTCCTTATCGAGGACCTGTGGAACCCCTATTGAGTCGGCCAAGGAAATCGTTTTTTATTCGTCGTCTCGAAGACACAGGATTCCAAATTTTAGGCAGAGCACAGTCAGTGTTACTGACACAGTGACCCAGTCACGCGTATCAGCCGGGTGACTGAGCAGGTCGGGAGAGATTAGGGCAGGTCCGTGAGTCGGTCAACGTGCGAGAACGGCGCGTCCAAAGAATTATGCTCGTCTTTACGCGACGATATCTCCGAAATCGGAAGTCGGATCGAGATAGATCGAACCTCACGTCGAACAGGAGGTTCTCCTGCTCCGAGCACGGATTGTTTCATTAGTTCATAGTCGTTTGTCGCGAGACCGTTTTTGAAGCCCTCCACCCGCTTTGTCGGAGTAACGAGATTTGCGGTCGAACTCCTCGCCTCGAGAACGATGACGAAACAACGGAGTGAGGTGCCTCGTCGGCCTTGTCTCTCACGAGCCACGAGGAACGGGGTGGACCGCAAATATCAATTAGCGAAATACCGGCGTATGTAGGAAAAATGAACACCGCAGACTGCGTAGGTACGCTCTTTTGTACCTCGCCTCTGCTAATACGATCAGGGGAAAAGCATGTCCATTAGCCAGAGTTTTATAGAGATTTCGAACACCGTCTTATTCGCGTATTAGCGTCAGTTTTGATCGCAGAAAAAAGAGGAGGAGGAGGAGGAGGAGGAAGAGGAGTTTCAACGGAAGGTGGAACAGAAAAAAATCAGACCAGACAATTATTCGCGTACAGCTGATTATTATTTTTATTGCGTTTAAATAAACAAAATTGTAGTATTTACACGTAAATATAAAAGGAAAACAAAAACGGACGATCAACGAGATCGTTTCGAATGCATCGAGAGTGTCTTGATACGCATTTACAATAAAAGTCCCGACAATACTCGTAACAGTGTCTTTAATACTCTTCCCGGTTTTTCCGGTGCGACGTAAATTAAATTAAATTAAATAAATAAATAAATAAATAAATAAATAAATAAATAAATAAATAAACTTATACGGAGGAAGTATGCAAACTATCGACGAACGCGTGTGTATAGATTTAGTTGGAAGATCGCATAATCGTTCCATTCTTCGTTCCATCGTTCATCCTCCTTAGACGCATTTATAAATTAACACGATAATAAATAATTTATACGACGTAAAACGATAAACGGGATGAGTCACGTCTTAAGTTGAACAGATTCAAACTATTTTTAAATAGATACAATTCCACGTGCGACGACTGCGCTAGATCATTACGTACCATCGCTACGTCTGTTCGTCTTCTTGGTTACAACGAAAAGATGAAATAAATAGTAATTTCTTTAGGTGGGATCATTGATACGATTTATCTATTAGTCTCGTGTTTTATCGAAAAAGACGTTTCAAATATTTGACAGCCGTCGCAGTGGAAACGAACGATCGACGTAGCATAAAATGGAATTACGACGACTTAATTTTCATTTTTTTTTTGTTCGTTTTCAAAAAGAACTTTAGTCTTTTCTGTTCGCGTTGACGTTCAATAATGTTCGAGCTCTAGATTCAGCAAAGGTAAACTCATACAAACTCATTCGAGCGCCGCTAGATCACAAAAATGACAAGTCACACAATTTCTCGTTCGTCGTTCACGATCAGTTTTGCGTAAATAGAAAAATTAGAGAACATATATAGTGAACACAGTTTTCATCTTCGCAAGCTGGTGACACGGCCGAGGAAAATCGAACCGACCAGTTTAAATAATAATGAATAAATTACTAGACGGCTACCGATACAAATAAACGTACGAATATATAAAATAAACTAAACTAAACATATAAATGGCAGGCAGACGTTTCAGGTAACGGAAGAGTTAAAAGTCGAGGGAAATCACATGAACGTTTTCTCATCCTTCTTCCTTGCACGAGCTTCTCAAACGTACCTCAGCCTTTCGTCTTCCGTTACGTTCCGTGGTTAATTACTTAGTAGTCTAATAGTGTAAGTTCGTTTAAAGAGTTTAAGCTCGGACGGAGGACGGTCCGTAATACTGTTCAAGCGGTTTTTTTTGTTTTCGTTCAGGATCGAGAGATCGGTGCGCAAATCTTTCTTCGTTTCCAACAATGTTTCCCCGGTGTTTCCTTTCCTTTTGATCGATCACGCGTTCCTCGTTCTCTCGACTCCGTCTTCGAATTCGCCCTGGGATTCAGCGCGACTTCGTCGTCCGAAATTAATTGAATCGGTATTCGTCGTCGATGCCTCGCCGGCTCTCCCTCGACCTCTGCAATGTAATGAACGTTCGTGGTCAGTAAATTGCAACAGGCGGTCGACGAGCGTTCATTGCGCTTAGCGCAAATCGTCCATCGATCAATGACTCGAGACACAGCAAAAAGTGTACAAACGAAAGCTGAGCGATGAATGATGAAACGAACGGTCGTAAAACGTGTGACGCGTCCGTATATCTGCGCGACCAATCTATCGCGAGAAATGCAAGCGTTCCACGTTACGTTAGAGTTCACGAGTGTCACAAGTTCAGGCGCGTGCCAGTCGTATTCTTATTTCTCGGCCAATTATCGCTGTGACTGCGTTCGCAATTAGCGAGTCGCGGCATTGGAAAAGACACGGACACGGCCGGACGTTTGCTCGTGCTTATCGGCGGATCGAGACGGGATCGGTCCGTGACTCGCGCCGCGCTTACATAACGACAGGCGCGCGTGTGTACGCGGAAAGAAGGACGTGTATTCGTTCCGTCGTAATCCTCGTTCCTTCTTGATCACGAAAATCAACCAGATTCGTCGAAAGGTCAAGATTTAACCGGTCTTTCAGATGCATGTGAGACTTTTAACGCGTGCGAAAAGACGAATGATATTTGATCCGACGTCGCGGGAGTAGAAGCGTCGAATTCACCACTGGTAGCGGGAGAACTTCCTCGCCGTCGACGAAGTCAGGATTGTCAGCGATGATTTTCATGATGCGTTGCAACATTCCCAGTCTGTCGTTCGTGGCGGATCTTCGTCTACGGCCTCTGCAATTGAACAATGAAAAGAGAAACGTTAGATCGTGTTCATCGTCCTCAGTCAATCCTAAAAGTTTATGTGCCTTAGAAAAACGCATTTCCTATGATTAAAAAGAAATCAGACGTCGGAAGAATAATGCTAATAATAAATAGCTACGTGCTAAAAAGTATAGAAGGAAATATCCAATTAAGTATTGACGCTGATGAAAAATTTTTTTCTTCAAAATTGCGAAAAATGCTTCAAATAAAAGTTTTTTTTCTTCTTACTTCGATATTTAACGAGTTACGTATGATTATTTGGCATTTTATTCATGTTGACAAAATCCGACCATCCCAGCGTTGAAACAGCGAACTTTTGGGAAAAAATTTCGTTTTTTGTCAATAACTCCCGAACGGATGGGCGTAGGGGGGCATGTAT